>NC_051180.1:52961680-53011573 GCF_013339695.2 Rhipicephalus sanguineus | reverse complement strand
CCGAAGTTCTCGAAGATTAGGGGAAACCTTATGCTATCACTCCCGCCACCACCAGCATTCTCACAGGTCGCGAACATTAGGGGAACCAACTACCAATTTCGTTTCTCTTGGACAAACACTGCTGTAAAATATTACAGAGTAGGATTCCTGTTGGTTATCAGACATGGCGTTATTATAGCACCTACATCAAGCCAACTTTGTTCCAACAAGGCTTGTGCAAGTGCAAGAATGTGCAGAAAAGCAATGCACATCCCTCTAATATACATTATCGGATCGCACTGCCACAAACTGCTCCCTTCCGTAAATGAGTATTCATAGGGACAGCGGATTGTGGGCGATCAACACAGCGTCGCATGATATACCAGAGTCGTCAGCTACACCAGACATTGTAAAATATTGCCAGCGGCTACAATGGCGCCTATTAGATATTGCTGCGAATTTAGTTTAACATTCATTAGAGATATGACAGAATTCGCGTATTGTGAGAATCGATGTCATGTAAGGAGCAACAAGCGGCCAACTGTTACATTGTTTTTCATGGCTCTCGGAAAGGTGGCATCAATGTCGCAAAAAGATTAATTTTTCATTATTTGCTCAGAGAAGTGGGTAAAAAAATAGCAAACATAAATAGTTCATTTTCGTAAAAAGAGCCAAATTTTAATTAGTAATGTCAAACAGCTTCTTTGATTGGATTCGGCAGCGAGAGGGCTGTCAATTAGAAATCCAAAGCTGCTTATGAAAATGCGTTGAGTTCTGTCGTCTTCCATTACCTACCACCAAATCCTCCGCTAACACAGCCTATATCACCAGCCAACATAGGACTGCGTTGCTCATGCACTCGCCTGTCTCTCCTTCCTCCGGGACATTGTCATGTGGCCTCCTTGTGCCCGCCTTTTTCACCGTTAGACGTTCACACACATAAGCTGTGCCCCGCACATGATGTGGCAGTATCAGTGAATACCTTCGTCTGGTCACATCTAATCCACATCAGGAGCAGACGTGAAACGTATAACTCCCACCACCTTGCCGCGCGTAACCTTTATTGTTCTATTCTAGATCTTCGGTAAAGGTCTTGGTGTATGCCATACATTACAATTAGCTATTCATTGCTCGTGGTTATCTGTTTTGTGTGTTCCTTACTGGGAGCAGTCTATGGGCACGCGTTAGATGGTTGGTTGTGTAAATATTTCTTGTCGAATACACCATATTCCCTTGCTCATGCATGACTGGCTCCCACTCATTACAGAGTATTGCCCAAAAAGCTGACAGAAATCCGCAACAGACAAAGGCGGAGCCTAGTGACGTCATCTGTCCCTCGCCCTCATGGACGAGGAAAAGGGAGTAGGAGGCCAGTGTTACCAGACTACTCTGGTGGCTTGTACCACGTTTCACCAGTTGCTGACGACGAAAGCACAAGCGCGCTTCAAAATTGCGGACCTGGGGCCTGGGAGGGATGTCGCTCCCCCACCTCCTAACATTTTAGGAGCTGGCTCGCCAGGTTCTTAAGCTGGGGCAATGTCCCGCGTCGTAAGCGCAACCTTAGTTCCATAGGCGACCGCTACAGGCGCAGCTCGCACGAAAGAGAAGTCCTCTTCCTCTTCTTCTTCGAGTGCCTTGATGATATCAACGCAGGCAAAACCACAAATAGCATAGCGAACTGTAGCATGCGCACGCTCGCGCGAAAGAGAAGTATTCTTCCTCTTGTTCTTCGACCGCCTTGATGATGACATTAACGCGGGCAAAACCACATTTCCTCGACTTCCTCGACCACATGTTCGGCCACAGCTGCAAGGTCCACGACCGCTTGCGGTTCGACAGCAACTGACCACAATCGCTACTATAAAAACGTGCGACGTCTTTATATGACAGTAGAGGAATTGTATGGAACATTCACGGTTTACCCGATTACCTCCGAGCCAGCTCCTCAGTCATCATTCATTTCGTGGATATGGCGTGATTGTTTTCCACAAGAGAAGGGCTTAACCACTTTTCGACAGATTACACAGAAATAAAAATTTGAGAGGACCTACAGTTAAATCTTCAAACTGGCGTTGATCAACTGGACTTACAACGGTGGCACGATCGCCAGTTAAGAAGCCACAAATAACGCTCGCCACTCAATATATCAGTAACGAAACCCTTCAATAAATCACCACTACGCAAACAGATGCACAAAGAATTAGCGGAATACTGACATACATAGGAGAGGGAGCAACAACACATCATTGGATAAGAACCATTTCCCTCACGTCACTGCACTCCCTACGAAATAGTACACAAGTGAGGTAATCACCGGACATTACTTTTTCGAAACTACCTTTCAGATCCAACAAAACTGACAGCAACTCTTAAAAATGCCTAAAACCTGCACAAAATATACATGACCAGGTCATAGTCTACCTCATAAAACGAAAGGAAGCACACTGCTGACAGGCAATCTTCCAAATACGACAAAATACAAAATACAAGCCGGAAATATTCAAGCATCAGGGTGCAAACCGAGCCCTTGAGGTACTTGTAAAAAACATGAAGCAGGTCATCGACCAAGCTTAACTACCCCAATCTCGGCTCCACGGTAGCCAGCCTTCGGTAACGTGACTGAACGGAAACCTAACCTATAAGCCAGGTACAATATAATATAGTGTATCCTGAAGTCCAACATTTCCTTTTATTGCGACAATTATATGGACACTCTCGACAGGTTTTTCGTGTTCCCGTCGCCATCGCCGTCATGTTCCGTATAAAGTCCAAATCAATAACTCGCGCGCATCGTATGTTCTATCCGAGGGTAAAAGCGCACGAGCGGGGGGCGACGAACGCGGCTGAAGCAGATATGAAACGAGCAGACCCATCTACGTCGCAACGTCGCAAGGAGGGCGCATGCGATAACATCACCCCGCGAACCAGGCCTGTCGTTGATTGCCGCACGCATCACCCGCCATGACGGAACAAGAAGGAACGTGAGTGAGGGGGGATGTGTCGCTCGAGAAGCAACTGTGAACTTTGATTATATGGCAGCGGTCGGGAATGCTGGCGCGCGCTATCTTGGCAGGCATAAGCGGACGGCTCGTATGCCCTTCTACGTGCTGTGCTCTCATCGCGAATAGATTGTGCGAAATCCGCTTCTCTCCCAGGAACGGTCGTATTCCTTTACACATGCGTTTTGTAGAGTTACGCGAGGCTCAATCTAAAAAGGTTAGCTGCCAGCTTTGCTTCGTATAACATTACTGTTTTTTAATAAGAACTAGCAGACAATAATGCCAAGGAAAGTATAGAGGATGTTATTTGTAGTAATTAGGATATAAATGTGAAGAAAGTAAAGTGGACGAAAAGATAACTTGCGGCCGGCAGCGAGCGAACCTGCGACCTTGGAATAACGCGTCGAATGCTCTACCACTGAACTACGGCGGCGGTCATCCTCCAGTCCACTTTATGGGGTATATATATGCATTTAAACCTAGGAGTGTTTGTCAGCGGCGAGTTATCTTTCCGTCCTCTTTACTTTCTTCACATTATATCCTAATTACTACAAATAATATTCCCTATACTTTCTGTTGCATTATTGTCTCTTAGTTCTCATTATTAATGTGTCTAACAAAGAAAATCGAGCCCTTAAAAGTCATCTTCTTTCCTTCATTACCATTTGTTGCTATCGCATTCATTGCTTCGCCCTTGTGCTGAAACTGATGATGATTAGTGAGGCTTTGTGGCGAAAAGGGCCATGGGTGGCCAAAGAGCGCCATGTCTCTTATGTGGTGTTAGCGATGACCAGTGATTACGATGACAGGGTGTATTGTGGCTGTAGAGAGGCCTAAAATCGCGCATTGTGCTGACACTGATCCTTTTTTTTCTTGTAACACCATTTTGCTTTCATTTCCGTGTGAGCTTAACTTCACTTCATTTCGTGTAAATTTAATGTAGATGCCTTCTTCGCTCTCCATCACAAAGTGCATGACAACTGTATTGGCTATGTCGTCTAACTAGAAAATTTTCTCGTGTATCTTCTTGGAATAGTCCTAGGGTGGCTGTGCTCACTGTCACCAGTAAAGTGTCAATCAATCGTGCGCTTGTGCTTTCCAGTCATTATTTTCTACCTCACAGTTGGCGAATTCTTTCGATACAAGTGCCAGGAGTGCGACGTGCTTACAAATCAGGTGAGTCAATTCGATGTGAATGCCTAATGAAGCAAAGCGCGAAAAAAAATGATAACGTCGTGTCGTAAAACATACCGCAACCTTGCTTGCCTCTAGGACATTGGTTCTCAAGCTGTGTTCCGTGGACACTGGTACAGTGAAGGACATTTTGGGTTCCACGAGCGGTCAGAAATAGTGCGACCCGCTCCCGTAACACCTAATTTATTAACTTAGACAAGAAAATCTGCATTGCATTTTGCATGCGAAGCCATTAATGTATCCGTTACTGCCTTGTATTACTGCATGCAGCACTAATTCTTCGTGAGTGCAATTTGCTCGTTCACTCAGTCTAGGCCGTTAAGCAAGGCTCAGCCCTCAAGATCAGCTTAACGATAACAACAGCGAAAAAGGTCAAATATGAGAATTATGCCTCAAGTCTTTTTTTATGTTATGCCAGTGATGCGTACGTTTTTTTTCAGCGGCAGGGTTCTACGGAGTTGATGTCAATGCTAATGCGCAATATAGCAGCGTACGCCCCTTCTTTCAGCTAAACCAAGCCGAGCCGAAAGCTTCGAAAGCCAGAAATGCCCTTTAGAAGCTTATTCTACATGGGCGCACAAGGTCATCCGTACGATGCGTACAAAAGGAAGTGTTTTTGTTGTCGCGCGTCATTTAGCCTGTTTCAGCAATCAATACACTTATGGCTGAAAAGACGATCATGTACTGGCTTCTCATCTTTTGCGCAGAGTATAGACGCTTTAGGAACTTGAAGCGAAGGCGATATGGCTGAATATGCAGCGGATCTTGATGCGCCTGACACCTTGCGCTGATGTCAAGCACACTAAGAGACAAGTGACGCGTATTAACTAACCTCGTACACTTAAGTAGATACGCAGCCATGTAGAAGTAAGATTTTATTGTTTTTTATCCAAAGTGTATGAGTGTGGTCGTTAGTGCATCGGCTGAACGAAGTGCAGTTTTCTTGTTTAGCTTGACGAAAATGAAACTGCAAAAGACAGCTTATATGCGAGGATCACATTGATTATGCAACAACGAGGTAACAAGGGAGGGCGTCCAGATAGGAACACATTTAGTTAAATTTTAGTAATAAGAAGAGTTTTTTATATGAATATTTATCTCACTTTGGTGCCAATGTTTTGATACGCTGGGAAGCCCGTAAGGCCGCGTACGGGCTGGATCACTGGCTCTCTCATGCCCTAATTGTCACAGTCGTAGCCATTTATTATGATTTACAGCGAAATCTCGCGAACGAGCAATCCTTTTAAGTGCTTAACCTGCAAAAACAAGTACGGCATTTTTCTTAGGGGATACCACTTTTACATATTATGTCCTTTCTATTCTTACTTTCTGTGCTTAATGTATCCGTTACTGCGTATTACTGCAAGCACTACTTCCGCTCGTTCACTCAGTCTAGTTAAGCAAAGCCCTCAAGATAGCTTAACGATAACAACAAAAAGTCAAATATCCTCTCTTTTTTTATGTTCCAGTTCGTATTTTTTTTTCAGCTTCTACAGTTGATGTCAATGCTAATGCGCAATATAGCAGCTACGAGCTAAACCAAGCCGAGCCGCTTCGAAAGCCAGAAAAGAAGCTGGGACAAGGTCATCCGGAGCGTACAGGACGTGTTTTCGCGCGTCGCCTGTTTTCAGCAATCATACGGCTGTCATGTACTGGCTTCTCTCTTTTGCGAGAGTATGACAGGAACTAAGCGAAGGCGATATGGGCTGAATAAGCGGATCTTGAACACCTTTCATAACAAGTTATTTAACTAACCCACTTAAGCGCAGGTACCTGTGAGTGTGGTCGTTAGGTACGCAAAATTACGAAGAAGAAAGGGAACAAGGGAAGATTGAAGATGTATGAAAGGTGAGAAGGTTACCCAAGATTTAGTTCGGGTGGCTGCCCTGGGGTTGGGAAAAGCAAAAGTGGAGAGCAGAAGAAGGAGACAAATTCGATAACATCGACGTAGTATCGGTTCCACGTAATATATACGCCAAATCAGCCGAAGCATGGGAAGAAAGTGGGCAGTGTACCCGTGTTGTTAAGCCAATGGCTGCAAAACTGTCATCACTGCAACAACAGTAGACAATTTAAAGCGTGCAGAAAACAAAAATAGCGCAGCTTGCACTAAGTTGAGCAAGGCTGTGTCATGGCAAAGCTGGTGGGCACCTAGCTAGTCCTTACTTGGCTAGGCTTTTCCACTCACCTCTCTCTTTCCCAGACCTTGCTTTACATGGCTATGCTTACTCTAGTTTTCTTTTTGTATCTGTTTATTTCTATTTATTTATTTCTCTCTATTTCTCGCTTCCTCTTTGTATCTCCTCTCTCTTTCTGTCTTTCTTCCCATTCTCTCTCTCTAGTTCTGTCTTTTCCTTTCATTCTATACCATGTTTTACTCTGTAACCTCCTCCTTTCCTTTCTCCTCATCCTCACATCGCTCCTCCTCCTTCTCAATTCCCTTGCCATCCCCCTTGCTATACTATACTTTACAATGCTATGCTATGCTCTGCCAGCGTGCCTGGATATACGAGCGGTTACACACACTCGCCTTCGGATCGTGGGTACGCGCGTTCGAATTTCGCCTCGCCAAGGTTTTTTTTTTGTTTGCCAAGAATTTCTCTCATTCTCCTTGTTTCTTAATGTCTCTTTCTTTCATACTGTCGCTCTTTCTCTCCTTACTTGTTTTCTCGCACATCAGAATTATTGCAACCCAGGCCGGACAACTCGGCGCACGTGTTCTGGGAGCGAATATGAAGAGGATGAAGAGGACAAAGATGAGGAAGAGGATAAAGAGAGCGTGTGCCGGCTCATGATGGTGAAAATTTTCTACCGATGACACGCGGCGAACTCTGCTGTAAAGAAAAAATAGAGAGAGAGAGCGGAAGAGAGACGCACAGTAGAGAAGGTTGGAGCAGAAGAGGAGGGATGGGTCTGTTTCATGTCACTGTACCTTCTGTCACTCATTTGCTGTCACTGTGCCTCCGGATGGGAGCATTAAGTGATTTTAACAGCGAAGCTTCTTAAGCTAGCCGCACTTTGTGCGTGTGGCCGATCAGAAAACTATCGTGATCATAAACGGCTATGCCCCACAGAAATTGGGTAAATCCTACTACTCACCACTGGTCCACTAAAAGTGAAGAAGGCAACAGTTAGCCCAACATATGGCTGTGAAACGACGGCGGTGAGCCGAAGACCTCGAGTGCGTACAGCGAGAGAATACTAGAGAACGGGAAATGTAGCAGCGGCTGGGAGAAGACCCCGAAGCGAATTAATGCTTACGCCAATGACGACGTGCCCGTAGATCAATGAGAGGTGCGAACGCTTGATTTCAGCGCGAGTTTCCGTCTTAGGAGTGTGGACATCCGTGTCATCTCTGTGACTGTCTGTGGTTTAATTCGAACCTCTCTGAGCTAGCGAAAGCCTAGCAGCGACCTAGACAACCTGAATTACCTAGCTGAGGCCTAGAAACAACCTAGAAACAACCAGATTAGTCTTCAGAATCTGCAAGCCTTGCACTGCTTAGTGGAAGCTTCGCCATTTCTTGTTTGTGTGTTTTGGTTTCTGATCATAATAACTTCATTGTGTTCTCATTCCGGTTGACCATTCCACGCGTTTTCTTGGAATCGCAGTTCACAATGTATAGGTCGAATTTTACCGGTATTGTGCCTTCCTAGAAATAATGGAAAGATTACCTAGATTGTATGGATTCATCATAAAAGAAGTTAAGCCGTGCAGGCACGCACACAAGTGTGTGTTGTATGGTTCACTTCTCTTGTGACCGTAACTGCAGACATTACCTTCTTTCCCGATGTGCCGTCAATTACTTCGTTAGATGGTTTAGTGCACTTGCATGCATCCACTGATGAACAATCACACAGGTGCGTTTCGCCTGAGGCTCCGTGCGATGTGGACAAATATTTGAGGAATTCGGCGCCCGCAAGTGAACTTCCGGAAGCGAAATTGAATGTGATCCTTCACACTGAAACAAAAAAAAATGCGCAGAGCGAATGAAACTTGAATGGAAATTAGGTTGCACTTGTGTCCGTACTGGAAGACGAATATTCTTGAGAAGAACTGCACCCTTAAGGACACGTCTCTCCTGAAATGTCATGCATACGTTCTTTTTAATTATTGAAACACCTTACACTTATGCAACGAATGGTAATTTTTTTCAGTGTATTCGTTCGCGTAACATATCCCTGAAACCCTGTAATTACGCGCTAAATTCAATAATATTATTCCTGCCTTTTCCTATACGATAACAGTGGAGAAGTGTACGCATCTGAGTCACAGGAATTCGCGAGAAGTAGCGCGTACTTTGCTGCGTAGCAATATATATATATATATATATATATATATATATATATATATATATATATATATATATATTATATATATATATATTATATATAATATATATTATATATATATACAGGGTGTTTTACTTAACTAGAACCAATATTTTTTAAAAAGTGGTCGACCGCAACTAAATAAAGCCAACGACATATAGTTTGCCGTCACGTGGCACTCGTTAGGATACTTTTTATATTGTGCTTAATTAGTTGCTTAACAAATACAAATTACGCAATTTTAAAATATTTACTTTAGGGCCAAACGTTACAGAGGGCATTCCAAAACGACCCATCCAATTTTCGTGGCGATGCACATTCTGCGTGATTTTTTCTGTGGTTCAAAGAGAGCCCGCGAAATATGAAATAAAAGCACTACACTGCGCTCATGCACTAACATAATGTGGCGCTATCAAGCGGGCTTCGAGCGAAACAACCTCAGCGCGGTCTGCCAGCCTATCGCTTATCGCGAACGACGGCCCTTCCTTGCTGTGTGTCGCCGTCAACAATGCTAACGCGCTGTGAAGCCGATGCCTAGAGTCGCGGCCGCTCAATTCGCCAAGGTCGGTGCACTGGTTGTTTGGCTGAATATGGCGACTAGATTTAGTGATATATAAGTGGCCAGTTTTTATACTTCTGGAAGGCTTAAAGGTTCTGTCGTTAGTGGAAAGAGCACTAAATATTTATAACCCTTGCCTTATCAGTGAAAAAAAAATAGTCAGCACTTTCCGAGAACCATTGTTAAATGCGACTACAAATACCTGGTCATGATATCTTTACAATAAGAAATAATACGCAAATTTTTAGTTCTATAGAGAACTACATTGATTTTGCGCAATATTAATCATCCTTCTTTAGAATCGGATAGCTATGCAACCTTACGGGGGCGTTCGACAGTTGCTTGCTGCAATGATGTATTCTAAGCGACTGCTGCTTTACGCATTCTGAGCCTCAAGTGTGGTAAGTATCCCGCTAAATCTGGCGCTCGAATCCTGATTTGCGAACGTTCGTTTTGGACCGCAGAAATCAACCACGCTGAGGCCCAAAGATAATTGAACCAGTAGCTGATCGCGACGTTGCTTCATTCAAAGGTAACGCTCACTCCTGCAGATCTTCTGCTTTTCTCAATTCATTTTCCTTATTGCGAAGCGGTGAGCGACGAAACAAAATGCCATAAGTAGGACGACCGCCCTGCAAAAGCCGTTGGTCCCAGTTTCCTACACCGTCCCAACGGCTTATCGTCAACTAAGAAGCTTTCCTTTCTGAGAAATCTGAGTTATCTTCTAGCTTTGTATTACAAAATGAGTGGACGTGGCAGTTTTTTTTTGCATAACCTTTTCTCCACATAGCGATTTTCTCAGAACGGGTTTCCCAATAAAATGCATAGCTATGTAAATGACGAAATGGGCAACTCTGCCTAGCGTAAGACATTGCTACGTGAATACCTTGTCATCGCTACGACCATAAGATTTAGTAAGACGCGTGTTACTCGAAACATGTTTGTATTCTGGGATTACAAAGAGCGCGAGAAGCGAACAGCAGCGACGCCATTAATGCTTATGATTTGAAGGTTATGATAACCGAGGTTTACTTTATATATATATATACTGCTCAGAGCTCAATCTGATTTATTCTAGAATCACTAAAATTACCCCCAGCCAAAATTAGTGTCACTCAGGCTCACTGAGTTAATACACGCAAAGGAAAATTTGGACCAAGGCAGATTTGAAATCAATTGGGAATCTCGCTAAGTTTTTGTAACCCATGCTAACACTATGTATTCAACACCGAGTCATAATGCCGACCAACAACGCTGATGACAAAACAATATAAATTTGGGGTTGGAATAATTTCGGCTTTACCAAAATGACAAATACTTGCAGGAACAGCTACAGCGACCGAGTGACTTTGTGCAGAGAGTTTGATAGCTACACAGTGTTAAAAATGACGCGTAGTAAGCAAACATCCTTTCTGATTGGGATGTGCTTAAAGGTGCGTGCATTGAAAAATATTCCTCTCCAGCTAACCAATGAAAAGGCTAGGGAAAGAAGTTCTCTGCTACATGAAATGGACAGAAGGAAAGAAATTGCCGAGAAACCCGGATTCTAAGACCCCCGAAAGGAGAGAGAGTGGAGATTTATTGGACTTCGTGCTATTTCAGAAGCAGCACATTAACGTTTGCAGTGACGAAAAGATAGTAGGGCAAGGAAGGCGGGGATTGGTGATTTTTCTTTGGTCGCACGATGCACTGACCGCTAGCAAAAAAAAACACAAACAAAAAACAGCTCCAAGAGAAACGGGTCTCAGATTCCCATAGGCCCTTCAGTATCTTGTATCAACGATGCGCGCTCCGCCGTCTCGCACTCTTTGGTCCCTTCATGAATAAGACGGTCGTCGCTCAGACCAGTAGATCCATGCTTGCTTGCGGACTGGCGACATCCTATTGATTCCTCCTGCGGTCGCTCTGCTTCAGCCATCCTCGTAGTCGCATGGTTTCACGTCTTATTTCCTCATCTTAGAGAAAGAGCCTTTACTTCAGAAGAAAGAATGTTCACAATGACGGCACTATGAAGCCAGCCTCCTGTGATCCCTTTCTGTAGTGAACAGATACAGGCTGTGGAAGAGACGAACAAATGGCACCTGCGATGCAGTGTTTGTCTACGAGACATCCTCGCTCCCTAATGAAGCTTTCGATTGGCACCGAAACGGGTTCTTTTCGCCAGTGCAATAACGGGCGTTCCCCATCACGGAGTGCCTTTCTTCAATACCACACCTTCCTTTTGATAGAACTCTATCGTTTATTCTACGTAGACTCTGCGAGTTTCAACTCTCGCGCGTGGTCATCATTTTTTCGTTTCACGTTTCATTCCTCTTTTTTATCGGAGTCTTCTGCGCTTCATAGATGCAACAGGCAGGAACCTGTGGAGTCTCGGCTGTGACGTCTTCAATTAAGAAAAATAAACGTTACACGTACAATTACGAGTTCATTCAAGACCATGCAAAACAATTCAGGAGCGCGCACTTTAACAGCAGAGTTCTTGACGCTCGCCGTAATTTGTCTGCCGGAAGCATAAATGATCATCACGATGAACCGGCACGCACTCTCTTTATCCTCTTCTTCATCATCATCGTCCACTTTATCTTCTGCCTGACTCCGAGAACACGTGCGGCGATTTCTCCGGCCCGGGACACAATAACCTGATGGGCGAGAAAAAGAAAGAGCAAGAGAGAAAGAAAGAAAGAAGGAAAAAGAAACAGAAAAATTCGTGGAAAAAAGTTCCTTGGTGAGGCTGGATTCGAACCCGCGTTCCCACGATTTGAAGGCGAGCATCATAACCACTCGGCTATCCAGGCTCTTTTTTTTCTTTCATGGTATTTATTCAACATAGGATATCACTTGAAAGCAATTGAATACAGACAAAGAACTAATATGTTGATTATGCTCTTATCGCAACACAATGACGAACAGAAGGCACTACAGAATTCGCAATCACCTCTATAGCGGATACATCACATAACTGATTTTTCAATTGTGTGCTAGAACAGCTGTAAGGATAAGCACCTCACCAATGCCGTATACCATTCTGGTTGATATTCAATTTGCTCGTAGACATCTCTTAGCTGAGTGACCAACCTAATGAAGTGGGCGGTTGAGGAAACTTTGTGCTAAATTCCCATTCCGTGCGATATCTCTTGCCAGCGATTTGTAATGACGTACCATTCGACATGTTTCTCCTCATTGGAATGCATAGCCTGTGGAAGACGCGCATGTTGCAGAGAAACGCAGAGTCGGCTATCCAGGCTCGCTAGCAGAGCATAGCCTAGTCGTGTATGGTATTGTATAGCGAGGGGGTTGGAAAGGCAAGTGAGGGTGAAGAGAAAGGAAAGGAGGAGGAAAGAGAGTAAAGCATAGCATAGAAAGAATGAGAAAGAGAAAGAAAAAAAACCAAGAAAGAGAAATAATCAAAGAAATGCAAGAGACAGAAATAGAGAGAGAAAAAATGATGGAAATAAAGAGGAAGCAAGCAAGAAAACGAGATGGAGAAAGAAAAGGAAGAAAAATACAAAAAGATAGAAACAGCAATAAACAGAAAGAGAAATTGATCATGGCAAACAAAGAAGAGAAAGTGATGAGGAGAAAAAGGAAGGCTGCAAATAGTAAACTATAGCTTACAAAAATTGAGCAAGAGAGATAGAGAGAAATAAATGTAGAAAGAGAAATAAAGAGTGAAAGATAGAGAATCAAAGAGAGAAATAAATAAAATGAGAGAGAAAAGATAGAAAGAAGAAGCAAGCGAGAAATAGGAAGAAAAATAGAACGAGCAAGAAAAAGAATGAAATACATATATAGAAAGGAAAATAAGGTATGAAAAAAAATTATAAACAACGGAAATACAAAAAAGGAAAGAAAGAGAGGAAGATAGAAAGAGAAACCTAACGGAAAATAAAGAAGGCGCCCAGCTCCGCACTTGCTTCAGGCTTGGCATCATTAGTGCGCAGATTCCTTAATTTTTTACTCGTACCAAGAATGACCGGAGCGTGCGTAATATAGCGTAGTGATAATGTGGCACAAAGAGGAGAGAGCAAGTGATCGGTGTTCCGGTTACTGTAAGGCGATACGCGAAAGAAAATGAATGCAAAAGTAATTGTCTACCTTACCTGTCGCTTATGCCTAACAAGAACATAACAAGAACTTTCGTGTAAAAACTATGACCCTCCTGCCCCCTTTCCCCTTTTCACCCTAATAGAAGCTAGTGCCAATCAAAACACCACAGTTCTTTCGCTATCTCCCCACGTCTGCAAGTGGTTTCCAACGCTAAATGTTTTCAATAGCTCACATCATGCTAGAGTTTAAGCGATTTTCTTAGTGTGTCGTACCTGCATACTCTTTCTTTGCAGCTGCTGGAGCCCAAAGCGAAAGAAAGGGTGAATAAGAACTGAATAGGCTGCACTCAGTTCGCGGAGCAATTTACTGGAAGGAGCAGTAAGTGAAGACCTTCATATTTTAGCTACATTCTCACCTATTCCTGCTTTCACGCTACGCGAAGCCTGTTTTATTTGAAAAGCCTCTAATATTGTTGTTATTTCGTTATTAAATTACTCGCTGTCTTTGAAAGTCAAGAAACTGAAGACGGGACCTTATAATGCGCCGGGATCATTGGAGATGGTACAATGGAAGTGGTACAACATTTCCACCTCTTTCGGAGAAATACTTTACTCCCATACTACATGGTGGTGCAGCCGCATTCGTGTTCCTCCATCATGGTCTTTTTACGACGGACATAGCATCGTATCTTGTTTTGCATGTAGTTGTTCGCGGCTTCAACCTGTAAGCTGTTTGCGAGCTGTATAATCTTCCATCTAATTCGAGGAGTCGGCTTTACAAAGTAATGTTGCTAACACGTGCTGGAGAACAATGGCCAATTTCTCGTAGTGCTTGGTTCGTTGAAAACTATAGTTCTCATAGGTACTGCGCCAACGTTTTCTCGACAGCTGATGAAGCCTTGCGTACGAACATGCATCGCAACAGATACAAGCTGCTGAATTCTCACACCGAAGAGTTCGGCGCCCCGAAGAGAAGAAGCAGCAAAGCAAGACGTGTGAAGCAATTGCAGTGGAGTGTCTAATCGTATGCCTTTTTTTTCGCTAGTGGCTCCTGCTTCCTTTTCTCCGGCATTGATGTCTGACTAGTTATTGCGTAATTTTTTTAAACGAGGCCACCCAACCAATACGCCCTTGAGGGCCTATTGTGGAAACGATAAGAAAAAGCGCTAAGGCAGGCAGGAACTTCTTGGAAGGGTGTACATAAGTAGATGGCCTAATCCATCTGGGAGTACGCTGCTGCGCACTTTTGCAATAGCCCATCCGTCTTTCAACTGAAGACTCCGCTTGTTGCTGTCTCGGTACAGGCATGCGGGCGCCATCCTTCCACGCCTTTCCGAAACGTGGAAAGTATTTACACCGTAGTAAGAATTATTAGGTGTGTACCTTGGACTGCCCGAGGCGCTCCACTCAGAATTAGGCGATCGTCTCGCTAGCCATCTCGCATTGGCCACCGCTATCTGGCGTCGTTGAGAAAGTGGTTGTTGCGAAATAAAGACAGCGTTGTGAAGTTTGTTGCGTCTTTGAGTGGTCGTTGCGCTGTAACACTATTCGCGCCCCGCTAAGATGGCGAAGTTTCTTAGATGGACCGAATATTGCGGCTCAATTTGAATGCACTTGCTACAAGTATTAATAGACTTTTATTTACTTGCTACAATAATGGGCCTATAAGTCGGGACGATTTCTTTCAGTTGTAGTGACATCCCTGCCTTTCCTTTCTCTCATGTGCCTTCCTTCCTACCTTATTCAATGCGTGTCGAAACATTTACCCATAAGCGATGTTTCGGTACAGCAGTATTTCTACAATTCTCAGCCACATCATCATCACCAGCCTATCTTATGCCCACTGCAGGTTGAAGGCCTCTCCCAAATATTTTCAACACCGACCTGTCCTGCACAAGCTGATTCCAAGGCCAATCCCGCCTATAGCAACATTACCACTACCATCTTACATAATCAAGACTAACAAACAAAACTCAGCTAACCAGACCAAACTTACCCAATTCTAACCTAACAAAACCCAACCACAGCTCATGTAACTCGAACACAACCAAACTAACTCAAAATAACTTAATCTTTCCTCACCCTGTGAGGCGTTGTCATGTAGGCATTCCAGAGATCGCTCTAGCAAATCCACAAAGAGAACACAGTTGAGCCGAATCCTGCCCAATGCTTGACAACAATCTCGGCCCGTATTTACAAAGGACCCTGACGCCAGAATTGTAAGAACAAAAATTCAACCAATTCAAATTCAAGACAGCTTTTAAATGCGAAGCATTTCTTAGCGAACCTCAGGCACTTTGAGCGTTTCTATCTACGTATCTATCTATATATCTATCTTTCTAGCCGCCTACGTCTGGACGCTCTCCTGGTCGTCTCCATAACTTCTAACATACGAAAATTTGCATAGCAGGGGATCAGTGTAGGACGAACACGATTCACTGGTCGTGACATGAATAACGCAAAATACCTGTCGCGTACGTCATGAAACCCTTTCTGTCAGTTACGTGTGGCACATACCCGCATACCAGAGTTCCTGTTATGCGGGTATGTGCCACAAGTGATACAAAGTCTCAACCAACACAGTAACCGCGAGCACACACATTGACAAGCAGGGAAAGTGATAATAATAATAATTGTTGGGCTTTTGTGTCCCAAAATCACGATATGATTAAGAGAGGCTGTAGCGAAGGGCTTCAGAGTTTTCACCATCTGGTATTCTTTAACGTGCACCGAGATCGCACAGTACACCGGCATCTAGCATTGTGCCTCCATCGAAATACGACGCCGCGGCCGTTATCGAACCCGCAACCTTCGGGTCAGCAGCCGAGCACCGTAACCGCTACACCACTGCGGCGAACGCAGGGAAAGTGAAGAAGCTGAGGACAGTACACCCCTGGAAGACGCTCAACTACCACGCACTCGTTGACGTGGTCCGCGACGTGGACTACGTCGATTATACAAAAACTGTGGTCAATGCATCTTACAAGAAATCTGCCGAGAGAACCAGGCCTCTCGTCATTACCCGGTGACTTCAACACACTGATATATCAGGACCCAACAACGCCTGGTCTTTATACTGCGTGAAAGGCGGCTTGAATGTGGACAGGGCATCAAAAGGCCTCGCTGCCGCGTCCACAAGAGGCTTCATAGATCAATTTATCGTAAGAGGCACCCAGGATTTCCACCAGCTGTGCTATACCTTGCACTTCATAACACTTAGACCCCTCGTAGCCGCGATCACGAACGGATCCGATTAACAAGTCCGGTCCAGCTGCTGGTGCTCACTGACACGGTGATGATGACCTTGTTCAAGAACTGTCAAGAACCTCTTCTACACACACACACACACACACACACACACACACACACACACACACACACACACACACACACACACACACACACACACACACACACACACACACACACACACACACACACACACACACACACACACACAACACACACACACATCACACACACACACACACACACCACACACACACACACACACACACACACGGGTTCGTGAAGCGTGCGTGCGTTGTCCGTCATAACGGACATTCATAAGCATAACAACTGTAATACAACTGCAATGACTGCAACTGTGACTGTAACGTACGTGCAGTGCGCCTGCGCGTGCCACTAGGCTGGGTGTATATCTAGGGGAACTTTCCTGAACGAAGCTTAGTTGCGAGTAACGCCTTTCCTGTGCATTTGTGTTTCTTCTTTGTGCTGTTCGGATTCGCGCTATCCAGTATTGAAGAATATAAGCACTATATATATATCAGCTTACCGCGTCTGGTGTTGTTAACACCCATGTTGCTGTTGGCATCGTTACGGAACTGTAAACAACTGGTTATATAATACATATGCGACTCTTCAGCATACGAGTATGTGTATATCACTTCTACATTTCTCTAGTGCCATTCCGTAACGTTTCGCTCAATGTGAAAAATTACATCGATTTCCACGGTACGTGGAATCTGCCTAATTTTTAGTTAGTGACCAGCCAACGACAAGGCCATTTACAGATGGCAAGTTTTCTGAATTCAGAGCTGTATTCTGGCTCACATCTCTTTCAAAGCGAGCCACAATGCGCCGTTGGCGTGATGTGCTTGAACTCTGAGAGGGGTGGGCGGGTGCGAAAGATTTTATTTGCCCGGCTCCTGCCAGCTATTCCGAGCTCTGCTTTGTCCACATTATTTTCGAAGATAATAAATCACAAGATTCTGTGCACTGACATATTTCCTGTTCGACCATAAAAACTGTACAAGGACCTATCAGTGATGCTCTAATTTAGCTCAATAATTTTTCTACAGGACATGCCTCTAGGAGGAGCATTCAGTTGATCGCATTATCACTCGTAGATCACCTGCAAGCATATACTCATAGCGTGCGGGTTAATTTAACCTTTTCGCATTTTGCGAACTACGGGTTTGTGCGAACGCTTTCGAGTGCATGGCGCTGTATACGTGCAGAAACACACATTCACAGTTCTCTCTCTCTTCTTTATGATTCCCTTTCCCCTTTTGCCAGCATAGGCCAGCCAACCCGATGATTTTCTGGTCTGATTACCCCTCTCTCCTTTTCTTCCTCTCTCTTTGCGCGCGTAAAATGCTATATAAACTGCTATATAAACGGCGTGTATATGCGTGAGCAAAGAATAGAGCAGATCGCAAGGGCAAACACGAATGCATACAACAAAGAAATACAAATGTATTCCGCCATAGGACGTGGTCAAAGCGCATTTTGATAAGAGGCGTCTTTAGATGTCCCCCACAGAGCAGCACGTATCAGCTCAGTGCGTGCGCTTCTTTCGTCTCATTCTTTTCACGTGTCCTTGTGGGCGGAGTGCCTCGTTCATCTCGTTCCTTTCATAAGAAACAGCGAAGCCGTCATGCGTGCAGCTATCTACCTCGAGTTTCCATTTAAGCAAGCATGTTTCTCAGTGCTCTAAACGACATACGATGATTGTCTGTGTACATGACTCATACCCTCGCTAATGAAAAACAGGACTCACTCGATTTCTTATGCAGGAAAATAACGCATAAAACTTTCAATTTTTGAAGGCCTCGAAATGGCCGGAAACCAGTATTACAACCACGCAGAACTTGAATGGTTTTAATTCGTTGCTGTAACTGAACGAACTCTCGAGTCCGTCGTTAGACGCGATGAATGGTCTTTCCGGGCGGTTTATGGAGAGAAGCCTTTCAGTGTGGATTTTCAGGCTTAAACTATCCGGACTCGACTTCTACCGTCCCTCATTTCTGAAATTCGGTGGACAACATACCTGTGATAACAGCAAGCTGTTTAGTTGCATCTTGCCTCATATAGAGGAATATAACTTTTTTAAGACCGTAGTGCGTGCAAACAAGCGCGTTTACACCCTTTGCGCGTTTTCCACAACTCTGGTGGTTTTCTCACGAATTTTTTTCGCGAAAGCCGGCATGCTGGGACGCTTTAGGCCTTTTCGTAACGCTGACGTAGTTTGGTCGAGTCGCCGTTACGGCACTGGCATTAACCATCATAACAGAATTTCTGCTGCACTTTTTTCACACAATTTGTCCTTACACTGAAACCAATCGTACGTGCGCGTCACGCGTTTCTATTCTCCTTATCGCTGGCTGCCAAATCGTAGTTATTTAACAGTGGTGCAAAACCCAAGGACACTGTATTATTCAACGGACAGTGCTGTGAACTTCAATACACACTGCTACTGAAATTAAGTTTTAGTATATCTGTTTTCAGCACAACCGTAATTGGGCCTCACGAAATAAAACATTTCACGTTTATGAACAGAGGATGGGCAGAAACATATATACGTACAGGTGAACTTTCAAAAGTGCAAGCATTCACACTATCGTTCGCGGGGAGACTTGCACAAACATACTGGATGGAAACACGCACGATACGCATGTTACCTTTGTTACTTTAATTAGTCGCTGTTGACGCGTGCGCTCGTGCCGCATTTATTACTCTTGAGCCCTCTTTCCTGGCCTTAAAAAAAAAGGCTCGGAAGAAGCGAGCTTATTTCAGTATACAATCCTGCTCTTTCTCTCGCCCCATTTATGCACTTGCCCTCTCCTCTTCTATGCTTATGGTTGGGAGAGAGTTTAGGAAGCGTGTACATACGTGCGCTAACAATTGCTGCCTTGAAGAAGACAAGACCACTTGTCGAAACGTTGTCTCCAGTGAGACCCCCTGTTGAGAAATTTCCATGTGCGGCAAATTGTTTTTATATATTTTAATGGGCAAGGTGTCACTATCTACTACGACGTTATGATAATGCTCTTTTTTACAGCAGAGCTGTTATGCCCGCCCTTTGTCCGGTTCGCTATGTAGACGAGAAAATATAACCATCATGCCGGCGCGGCCACGTCAAGCCAAGTTAGGCATAGCTGTGTCTAGTTAAGCCAAGTTAATCATAGCCAAGCCTAACTAAGCCTAGTTGAACATGATAATACCGAATCATCTATGCATAATAAAGCTAATTAAGTAACGTTTTAATTAGTCATAATTTAGTAGAGTTGGGATTCTGGTGGGCCCAGTCCTGCCGAGCTCGGCATAACCAGCCGAGTTAAGCCTAATTAAGACTAACTAATGCTGAAGGTAGTTAGTGATAATTAATGTAATAAACTAAATAAGCCTAGGTTGACGTGGGATGCAAGCTAATCGATATCGAGCCTCTAACATGCAAATTAGGCTAAGTAAGCTAGCTAACCTAATTATGTTGGTTATGGTATAAATAAGGTAATTAGGCTACTCGGTGCTGTGACTGCCGAGCGATTCCCAATCAAACCCGATCAATACCTAGCCAATGCTCGTGATTTACAGTGATCGCGTGAACACCTCGTACATCGGCGTGTGAATGCACGTGTGCCTAGTCAAGCCAGGAGCAGCCCAGTGCCCACCGGCTCTGCTCTCCGCAGCCTTGCGCGACTTTGTGGAATGTGTGCAATTTTTTTTTCCAAAGTGTAAATTCTCTTTTCAATGAAAGCACGACGCGTCGTTAAAACAAGCTACATATAAATCGCAGTTCTCGATATGAAATCACCTTTGCAGCTTTGAGAGACAAAGAGAGAAGAGAGAGAGAGAGATGAAAAAAGGAAGGCCGGGAGGTTAACCAGATATTAGCATCTGGTTTGCTACCCAGCACTGGGGAGGGGAAATAGGGGCAAGAAAGAGGGTCTAGAGAGAGAGAGGGGAAAAAAGAGGAGAAAAAAAAACGCACGTACACACACAAGATAAAAAAAAAACACACACAGGGACGAAGTTCTTCTTACAATCGTTCAAAAAGGCCGGTAGATCGCAAGAAGCGCAGTAGCGCTTGCATGGCCTTCTTCTGTGACGTTGCGTCTTGTCGATGGCGTAGAATTCTTTCTTCCGACAAAGGTCGGTCGTCCAACTTGTTCAGCGCGTTGCAAAGAGATAGTCGCTGTGCATTGTACAGTGGGCAGTCGCAAAAAATATGTCTAATTGTTTCTGCGTTTCCACAGTGGTCACAGGCTGCGGTGTCGGCCATCCCAATGCGGAAAGCATAGGCGTTGGTAAACGCAACGCCCAACCACAGCCTACACAAAAGGGTCGCGTCTGCTCGGCGAAGTCTTGATGGGACTTGAAGACTTAATGTAGGGTCAAATGAATGCAGTCGATCATGTCTGAAGTGTGGCTCATTCCATTGTGACGTGGTGCGTTGGCGAGCATGCAAACGAAGCTTCCGTGCAGCGTCGGTCCTAGAAAGCGGTAGTAGTAGTTTATGGTCTTCTGCGTGGGCTGAGCGGGCAGCTTGATCGGCCCGTTCTTTGCCGATGATTCCGCAGTGACTTGGTAACCACTGAAAAGTGATCTGATGTCCTTTCTCAGTTAGGTGGTGGATAACCTCTGCTGTCTCTAGCACCAGCTGTTCGTGCGGCCCGCGGCGTAAAGCTGACAGTAGAGACTGCAGTGCCGCCTTCGAGTCGCAGAAAATAGTCCACTTGTGCATCGGTTGGTCATTGACGAATTGTAACGCTCTATGAAGGGCTGCCAGTTCTGCTGCCGTCGATGTTGTTGCGTGAGATGTCTTGAATTTAATTGTCGTAACCAACCTTGGTATCACGACTGCTCCGGTTGAACTGTTCGTCAGCACAGATCCGTCAGTGTAGATGTGGATGGAGTCTTGGTACTTTTCGTACAAGAGAAGCAAAGTGAGCTGCTTAAGTGCCGGTGACGACAAATCCGTTTTTTTTTGGACGCCAGGTACTGTAATGTTGATATTTGGTTGAGTAAGGCACCATGGAGGAGTCCGAGGTCTTGCGGCAGGAGTGAAGGAAGTTGGTATTGATTCACCATGGGCGGTCACTGTTTGGGAGTAAGATGTGCGTGGTCGGTCCGCTGGTAGAGAGGCTAGGTGATGGCGGGGAGTGCGAGCAAGATGTCGTATATGTGTCCTCAGCACTTCAACCTCAATGTGTGTCTTGATGAGGTGGTCCCTTGCGATGGCTATAGTCGCGACTGTTGATGCACTCTGGGGCAAGCCTAGACAAATCCGGAGTGCTTGAGCCTGTACACTTTGTATCATTCGTAGGCTTGTTTTGCTTGCGTTGGATAATGCAGGCAGGCTATACCGTAGGAATCCGAGGAAAAGAACCCTGTATAGTCGCAACATAGCGGCTGTGGACATTCCCCATGTCTTGCCAGCGAAGAACTTGAACAAATGACAGATGCCTGTCAACCGTTTTTTCATGTATGACACATGAGGGCTCCATGAGACGTCTCTATCAATTATAACACCTAGGAACTTGTACGTTCGGAGGTAAGGTATTCTTTGGCCGTTTATCATTACGCTGTAGCTCTCTATTGGTTTGCGCGTAAATGCCACAAGTGCACATTTCTCAGAGGAAATTTCTAGACCTCTGTTACGGAGGTAAATAGTAGCTTCAGTGGCCGCTCTTTGAATTCGAGCTCGCAGTTGTAGACGTGTCACTGCAGACGTCCAAACGCAGATGTCGTCTGCGTACATTGACAGTCTGACAGTGCTTGGCAGGTGCTCGTGGAGAGCGATTAGCGTCAGGTTGAATAATACAGGGCTAAGTACGCCACCCTGGGGAACACCACGATGGCTGTAATGTAGCGAAGTGTCGCCGTCCGCGGTGCTCACGAAAAAAGAACGCTCAGAGAGATAGCTCCGTAGCCACTGAAACATCCGACCACCCACTCCTACCTCTCCGAGAGCGGCAAGGATAGCTTCATGGGTGACATTGTCATACGCCCCTTTAACATCCAGGAATAAAGAAGCGCAGAGACGCTTACGGCCTTTTTCGTGTTGTACGTAGGTGACCAGGTCGACGACGCTGTCAATCGATGACCGACCACGGCGAAACCCTGTCATAGCATCTGGGTAGATGTTGTGATGCTCCAAGTACCATTCTAGGCGTCCTAGTACCATCCTCTCCATTATTTTGCCCACGCAACTAGCCAGTGCAATCGGGCGGTACGATGTTAGCACCAATGGTGACTTGCCAGGCTTCAGTAATGGGACCAGGCGACTGGTCTTCCAGTTTACGGGGAGGGTGCCCTCTCGCCAGGATTCATTGTATACCTCGAGGAGAGCAATTCTCGCACGCTCGCCAAGATGACACAGTGCTCTGTAGGAAATACCATCAGGTCCGGGTGCTGATGTCCGTCCACACAAAGCCAGGGCTGCTTTAAGCTCTTGGATTGAAAAAGGTAGGTCCATGCGGTGGTCACGCGATATCGGGCAGCCACTTGAAGGCGCGAAGTAGTGATTTGTGAGCTGGCTGGATAATTTGGCACAGAACTCGTCTGCCACGTCGACCTCCGATCGCCGTTGAGACAGGGCTAGAGCCTTAAATGGAGACCGCTGGACGGGGGGTGTCCGGAGCCCTCTTACTGTCCTCCACAAGTGTGATAAAGGCTTGCGGGGATCTAGCGACTCGCAGAAGGCAGCCCAACGTTGTGACTCTAACTTGTCTATCCGGCGTTGCATCTTCTTCTGTAAGCGTCTGGCGGTCCGTAAATCATCGATTGCTTTCGTGCGTCGGTACCTTCGTTCAGCACGTCGCCGGAGTGCCCGAAGTCGCTCTAATTCTACATCGAATTCCGTTACTTTCGAAGAGCATGTGATAGTGCACATCGCGTCTTGCACTGTACACTTTATTGCCTCTTCTAAGTCAAGTGAGATGTTGTTGTCTTGACATTGTTCTTCCATGAGCGATTGAAATTTGGTCCAGTCCACTCTTTGGATGGTGTCGCGTACCTTGAGAGGCGACAAACCTCTGATCTTCACATATGTGGGGATATGGTCACTTCCATGTGTTTCTATGTCCACGAACCACCCGGTACGTCTGGCGAGGCATCGTGAGACAAAAGCCAAGTCAAGGCAGCTGCTGTATGCAGAGCCACGTAAAAACGTGGGACTTCCGTCATTTAGCAAGCAAAGTTCATTGTCTGAAGCAAAAGATATCAGACTTCTGCCTTTCGCACTGATCTTCGGGCTCCCCCAGAGCGTATGGTGAGCGTTAAAGTCCCCAACGATGACCCATGGGCCAGCAGTAGATGATAGTATATGTCGTAGTCTTTTTTGATCAAATCTACTTGATGGAGACAGGTAGGCGCCTACAACAGTGACAGTAAGACCCTTTTTCTTCACTGTTAGGCATACATATTGATTATCGTCGTCAGGTTGTACAGGCCGAAGAACGTACGTCAGGTCGCGGCGAATAAACAACAGAACCTTACTGTTTCCGCCCACAGCAGCCGACATAAATGATTCATATCCGGAGAGTCTGATTGCGCTCGATAAGTTTGGCTCACAGATGACGATAATGGGAAACATATTGGTGAACACCAACCGGCGGAAATCGGCAATGCGTGATCTCAGTCCCCGGGCATTCCACTGGAAAATTGCTGCTTTTCGAACCTCCTCCCTGAAGGACGGTGGCTGGTGAGCCATTATCTATTCAAGGGCTGCCAGTACTGGACTCAGAGCGTCCAGTACTTGAAGTGCATTTCTGGCTGACGTTGTGTGAATGTTGGTTAACAACATGCGAATGGCATTAATTAAGGGTCGCAGAAGAGCTAGCACTTGCCGATCCGTATTCCGCAACTCCTCTGCTATCGTAGCTTGCTGTGATGGGGGCGGCTTCTGCTGTGTTTCTTCCACAAGCCGCGTGCGCGTAAGTGGTGGCCATTCCTTGGTAGAGAGAGATCTGCCCGTTTTCTCTCTTCCAACGTCTGCGTTGGCCGTGCTGGGAACTGCAGCTGGCGGTGTTTCCAGATGAGTCGACTTACTTCTTGAAGTTGACTTTGACCGACGTGAGGACCTTCGACGGCGACGTCGTCTTCGCCGGACTTTTTCAGCGGCCTCTTTGTGGGTTGAGCTGTCTCGCACCATTTGCTTAAGAATAGAAATCTCCTTCTTGATGCGCGGACAGTCTTTGGAAGAAGCATTGTGAGCACCTTGGCAGTTAGAGCACTTCAATATGGTTGCGTTGCAGTTGTCTTCTGAGTGCGGTTCTGCGCATCGGGGGCACACTGCGGAGTTCCTGCAAGCACCCTTCACATGGCCGATCTTCTGGCAATTGAAACACTGCATAGGTCATTTACGACGTTGACACTGAGATCCCTAACGTGGATCTTCCGGTGCTCATAAAATCAACAAGCGAAGATAGCGTCATTGTGAACGTTGCCCGCCTTGGTAACACACGTTGTGTGAGAATTACGTTCAAAGGTGACTGTCTCCCCTCATACGTGAAGGTTGGCCACTTCCGTCACCAGGTTCGACAAAGAGAGAAAGGTCAAGTGAAAGGCAGGGAGGTTAACCAGAAGACTAGCTTTGACACTACTATATCTCTGTACGTTTAGACGATCGCTGCTTTTACATTATATGTTCTAGGAAGAGCGTCTAAAGAAAACTGGCGTTTTTAAACGTACACCACGTGGTTGTGTTTAATGCATAGCTTCTCAGCAAAACGTTCTCTTTGTAGTCACATAGAATTCGTACTTTCACTTCGCGTATACTAGTCGTACATTTTCTATAAACAAAGAAGGAACCGTGTAATTTAGCGTTCGCCTCTACCTCTGCATTTTGTGCCGTCAGCAAATATTTGACAGTGCCCGAAGGGACCTCACCGAAGGAGCTCTAGTCTTAAACACGATACAAAGGGTGAACAAAGAAAAGAGAAATACAATTTGAAAGCAACCAAGAGAAGCTCGCAATAAGTGAGAATATAACGTTCCCACAGGCGTAGCTACGCTGCCTTTCAGCGAGTTACATCAGAAAGACAAGTAGCCGGGGGCACAAAAAGGTCCTTTGTGATCGAAGGCAAAGATTAATTATTGGTCGTTCAGGGAGGGCGCCTTGATGGGCGGCACTTCCGTTCTCGCATCCTTTCCGCTTCTCCATAGGTGTTCTTGACAACACAGGGGCTTTCGATATTTCCTCCTAAAAGCGTAAACGGCCCATCAACTTTCACTCGGCTCTGCCTGTGCTTCTATGCTTGGGCTTTGTAGGAGGTCGTTGACAAACGTTGCAAACATCGACCCACGTTCGAATCTAGCGTCGGGACGCTAGATTCGAGCAATCGCGCATAGATGTCATTCGTCTAATCAGCCGTAACATTAAAAGCTGAGTCGCATTTAACTATAATCCCGCTTATGTTCGCCAAAGCCTTTCAGATGCGCTACAAAGGAAACAATGTTGTTTAACAAAAATAACCACGGTATAGTTACTAGGCGTGCCGTTGTCAGTGACTCCGGCTTAGTTTTGACCACCTCAGGTTCTTTAAAGAGCACCTAAGTACACGGGTGTTTTTATGCATAGCTTCCATCCAAGGTGTGGCCGTCATGTCCGGGGATTGAACCAGCGTCCTCGAGCTCAGCAGCTCAACACCTTTCCCGCTAAGTTGCCATTCCTCTTTACAAAGGACGATAGTGCAGAAATATACGAATCCCAAAGGTATTCATGGCGTCGTCTGAGTGTGGAAAGGCGCAAAAATGTGGATAAATTGTGATTTCGCGAGGTATAGTTCCATAACTCGGCAAACGAATGGAACAAACGTTGACAGCATTACAGCGCGTTAATCGTAGCAAGTTCGCGCGCTGAAGCCGGATATGCTGTGCCAAACTTGAGTAAGACAGTCAGCTTGTGCCCATGCTTTAAAAGCGTCCGTCTGATCAGCCATGTCCACTGCAAATCGGAACTGTGTATGACGCGTGAGTTCGTCCAAATCGTATAAATGTGACCACTGTCGCGCCAGCGCATCCTCCTCAACCGCAATATGCATGTCTCACTTTGTTGTATGTCTCAAGTAGCTGTAAGTATAACCAGTAGCAACGATCACGATAACTGTGTTTGCATGTCAATATATCGAACTTGGTAAATGAAATTGCTGTAATGCAAAAAGGCCTTAAGGCTGTCGGAGTAATCTAAGCACGCCGACCAATCACAAGAATCACAAAGAACCTTGTTCTCAGCAGTAGCCTGTCGAGCAATATAAAGATGAACCATACTACGTCTCGTACGCACCCTCGGGGCATGTATGCGTCCCAGGGTGTCGGAACGAAATGTTTTTCGTTTCGGTTTTAGTTTCGTTCCACCACAAAAAGTTCCGTTCCGTTTCTGTTCCGGAACGAAAAAAAAATGTTCCGTAACGGTTCGTAACGGTATTTTTTATGGAAAAATTTGAAGTTAAAGTAATCATAACGAACATTGGATTTGTGATGTAGATACTTGCCCTCCTCTTAGGAAAGTGGGACAAAGGTAAAATACGTTCTTCAGAGGAGCGGAAGTAACTGTACCACGAATTTCTACCAACTAGTACAAACCCGTATTAATTTCAAAGTCATAGTATTTATTTTCTCAAAAGACAAATACAAATACGAATTTTTTAGTGGGCTTAATGCTTTGTGTCAAGGAAGTGAGCACGATCTCAGAAGCAGCACTTCATTGAGTGTGCTCTCTGATGTGCGAGACCGCTGTTCTGATAAAGAGATCGCCAGGCCTGCGCGACACACGCAGCACAGTCACAACGAAAGCTGGAAGAGCGGACTTTGTATAGAGCCCGCTGGAGAGTCTCTTGGGGCAATAATACAAGTACACATGCAAGGTACCCACGACGCCATAAATCATCCCAATTCTTCTGAAGTAGAGAAGTTCCCATTATGCCATATTTCGTCATTCTTCAGAGTCTCGTGGTACACGCTACACATCTGTAAGGCATTATGTGCACTTTGCGCTGTGACTGATGATGATAAAGAATTATGGCTGAGCACCTTGCAGTGGGTGAGAAGCAGTGTGGCGGAGTGGGTGCCTCCATTCCATTTCAATTCCACTGCGGGGAATTAGAACTTGCCGCAATTCCATTCCTTTCAATTCCTCGGAATGAAAAAACTTAGCCCATTCGCACTCCGGGAATGGCCGGGCAGTTCAATTCCATCAATGTAATTCCTCCACGTAAGAAAGGTATCTTGATAGTTTTATTGAGTTAAGAATGAACGACCCATAAAGCTGGTGCCATCAGATGCATTAAGAACTGCAAGAGTACGCAAAACAGGTTACTAAGGTCGAGGGATAGTAGCTTGCTTACACATCTCGTGCAGTGCAACCACCCTACTAATTCCCATAGGGGCAGTTCTCCCGCTACCTATAGTATTTGCATGGTCAGCATGTTTGAACGAATGGTGGTGTTTTAATATTGTTTATGCTTAAATGTGTTAATGCTAAAATGACGACGTAGCGTATTTTTATGCTGACAAAAGTAGTATTCAAGAAGACTAAGCAGTTTTGCCACACGTCTGGAGCGGTTGTGAATATGGAGAAAAATAAGATTTGGTTAATGAGGAATAAGACCCTCTAGATCTGCTGGTATTAGTTGGAACAGTGCACCGATCGGGCACCTTGTGCCTTTGTATTGAATACGGAAACTGGGCCGCACTGCTCGTCAGCACTCACGCTTGTCAAGCGCTCCTCGCAAGCATAGAAGCACTGGCGTGGCACTGTGGTGGAAGACCCGACTGCCACGCAGAAGGCGAGGGTTGAAATTCCATCCTATCCTAAAAATTTGTTTCTCTTTTATTTTTTTTATATCACGCGATAGCGGTCACGGACACCGGCGGCGGTGGACAACTATGGCGTCAAAATCAGCTGTTGTGATCTCATAACAGCTTTCGCTGTAACAAACTTCAGCGCCGACAATGCCCTCTCTACGCTGGCCTGCGTGACAGGCGCGCGAAAATCCACTTGCGTTAATATAAACATCTCTGGTTGCCACTGTTTTCGTTTTACGCACAATTTCAACATATCTTTGCTTTGGAATTCCTGCCCGAGGTACGCGCTAATAACGTATCCTGAGATATGCTCACATTGCACGAGCTCGGTTGCTCCGGATTGCGAAGTTTTCTCGTGAACCGAAAAACGATTGAAAAAATTTCGTTTTCACTCCGGAACGAAATAATAGATTAAGTTTCGGTTACGTTTTCGTTCCGGTCCAAAATATCGTTTTTTTCGTTTTTCGTTTTCGGTTTTCGTTCCATTCCGACACCCTGATGCGTCCATTTACCTATTTACTCAGGTGATGTAGGAAGCCGGCCCATGCGAGAGGCTGTAACAATGGTGCACTGGTAGTCGGTATATCGATGGTCAGATCAGCAGCCTAAAGCACGTTGCTCCGAAGTTCACTGCAGTTCTGGCCTTTGTGCAGGAAACCCGTCTTCACTTCACAATTCCTTCCGAGAACATATTCTTCTCTTCCAGTCAGCGCTGTTTCTGTACCAGAATGATTCGTTTTTTATTTTTTACTTTCTTCACTTCTCACTGCGTGCGCATCATTCGAGAAAAGGTGCAAATATAGTTTTTGTAATCACGCTGCATTGCGCAATTGTCACTAACAGGAAATATTTCCGTTCCAGATCGTTTTGTCTCTAAAACTCGCGTCCCGACGAGCAAGCTCCGAAACCAGCTCGTGAATGTAAAAATGCAGGTTGCCAAGTGAATAGCTCCCAGGGATCTTGTACAAGATACCGTGCGCTGCTTGGCAGCATCAGGTATATATTGGCGAAACAGGAACGTTCTCCTGGCGCCTCAAGGAACACCAACGTGACGTGTCTAATAACAGTCGCACGACTAATGACGTTGCCGAGCATGCGCATGAACATAATCGTATCATTGACAGGGGTAATGCCACTATCGTCGCCGAGGAAAAGAACGTGTGATCGTATCGGCTTCTAGAATCACTAATTCAGTAGACACCAGCTTCAAAAATTTCTGCGTTCAAGTATCCTAGAAAAGAATGTCGTCTTTAATAAATAAGACAGCATGGACTGCGCCTGCCATTGATGCACGCTCGTTGCGTCACCTACTGGCTACTTGAATGACAACGACTTGCAATCCAGCTCAATGAACAGGGAACCAGTACGCGGCTCCGAAACGTCGGGTAATTTTATCAGACGTAGTCAGCGACCATGCTTCATCTCATCCAATGCCTGAGCAGACAAACTTTCGTGGAACTCTTGAATATGCATGCTTATTTCAACATCCCTGAAATAATTGTTTACTTCTCAACATCAAGTTTCCTTCGATAAGCTCCCTCATAGTAAGTCTTATCGTTATCTCGTCGAAAAAAGAAGTCGACTTCACTTTGTTACTATCACTGCGCGGCGTTTTCGGCAATCGCATAAAACTGTATGATCTATTTAATCATACAGTCTGTGTTTATACATACATGATGAAAGCAAACTATGGAGCGAAGCACGTGGCGAAAGCTTATGGAACTGACCTTTTACGCAATTTTTCAAAACACTCCTGGCGGAAGCGAAATTGCTATATACGCAAACGAGGAAGACAGAGCCGGTAGTGATGCAACGTACTTTGGAGAGCTAAATTGCACAAAGTGGTATAGTGAGTGATCCCAGCCTATTTGATTTGTCAAGGGAAGGCGCAGTAGGTGAGGTGTTTAAAGTAATATTCCGTCAGCGAAAGCGACAGCGAAGCACTGATCCGTTCACCGGCGCACAGGAAGGCGTTATTCTAACAGGATATTATATTTCCGAACCTTCCCCCTCTCCTTCTGACGCTCACGTTTCCGGTATTGTCGTATCCGGTATCGCAAAAGAACTGAAACGGCATTGTGTAAAAAGCGCCCAATTTTTTAAAAATGCCTGTTTTGTTCTTTTTCTTCGAGGATGAGACAAGATTGTTCATTTTGTGCAACTAGATCTTACATGATAGCGTTATTTCTCACAAGTGATAGCGACCTAAGACATTTCTCATCAAGGCAGGTACCACTTGACTTCTCATTTCTTGTTTATTTCCCATAAGATAACGTGGTCGTTTCGAATGTATATTTGGTAATTTATCACTTTCCGCATGAACGACACCTCCAGAAATAATTACATCATCTAGACTAATCTAATTAAATGTTTATACTATTGAGCACTTTGTAATAGGTACGCATTTTACTAGAGAAAATGCAAATAATACAGAAAAGGCTGTTCTAGAGCTTGTAAATGTTACATCACTCCTTCATTGGGCGCTGCCATCCGGAAACGTGAATCACTTACTTAGTCACTTAGTCAATTCTCACTTAGTATCACGGCACAAAAATAAAGGACGCAACTCTTCTACCTTGACACAAGAACAGTGAGATAATGAAAGGTGGAATACAAAAGGGGAAGGCAGAATATAAACCATAGAAAAAATATGCGAACACGCTCCCGAACTTGGCATAATTTTCCTCTGACAACTTCAGAATTGAGAACCTTCCCTCCTTTCTTATGTTATTATTCAGCCTGTCGTTCCATACACAAGAGGGCGGGAGCTTTGCCATTTAGTTCAGCTGCTTCCTTTACCTTAGCGCAATATCGATGGAAGATAAGAGCCTGCAGCCAGAACATGGATATATAGTTGCTTATACATTCAACAGACAGTTCCAGGAACTGTAGTTGAAGCTTAATTAAAATAGAAAGGCTAGCTTTATCTTCCGTTCTTTTGTGCACAGGCGGCCAACTCACTGTCAACTGAAGTGCTAGAACTAACAACGTATAAAAAACATCACCCCGAGGAGCATTTCGCCTGCAAATGAAAGCGCGATGAGAAGGCATTACTATTTATCTGAAAGCAGTGTTCGCCTTCATACCTAACTGCAGCACTGCGATGACCCAGAATAACACGAATTTATTCACTGCAATTTTGTAGCAGGTTAACACAGATTTGTCTTTATAACCTTCACATTGATATATACAAACTCTCGTACAATGTTAGCCATAAGGATAAAGTGCTGTGTAAAATAGTAAAAAGCTCTTAACAATTAGGGAAATGACGCAGTACATTGAGGCGGTGGCTTCAACTACCCACACAGAATTTGAAAACAGGGCAGGCATGCTATACAGAGACGTAATCTCCCGTTGCGCGGTGCCTGCAAAATCGTTCCATTCGAACGAAGTGCCGCCTTTGCAATGAATCTTAATTACACGGTCAATATTTGCAAAGCATCAATTTCGGTCCGTCGGTCGCTGGCCTCGTTCTGGCGCCGTATTTTGTAAAAAATTTGCGGACTGCGTCGATTAGAACAAACTGTGTAACGAAAGAACAATGTGCGCAAGAAAAAAATAACGACCTTGTTCTGGGCTGCTCGATATTGAAAAATAATCAGACCATGCTGGTTTAATCAAGTTCCGATTGTGTGAACGACGTCACCAAAAAAACGCAGACGACCTGGTAAGACGTACCTTATTTTGGGCTATTTCTGGAACACGCACTTTTTTAAAGCTGTATGTTGTTGTTTTTTTCGAACTTACTCAATTTGATCAATGCGTACTATCTATCTATCTATCTATCTATCTATCTATCTATCTATCTATCTATCTATCTATCTATCTATCTATCTATCTATCTATCTATCTATCTATCTATCTATCTATCTATCTATCTATCTATCTATCTATCTATCTATCTATCTATCTATCTATCTATCTATCTATCTATCTATCTATCTATCTATCTATCTATCTATCTATCTATCTATCTATCTATCTATCTATCTATCTATCTATCTATCTATCTATATCTATCTATCTATCTATCTATCCTGTATCGTTCACTCTCAGCAATATCTCAATAATTATTATTGATCATATGTATCCTTCGCGTCATCGAGGCTCTGTACCCTCTTCTCTAAATTACTTCGCAAAACAGTGTCCCTTCTTTTCTAGACACATTCACTCAATACATGGCACTTATGCAAGACGCTCACACACGTGTCGAAGGCAGAAAAAGGGCAGTCTATCACATCAGTGTAACATGCGGGCCTTGTTCGGGGGCTTTTATGGCCAGCTTGCCAGTGTCCATCACCCATCCTGCTCGATTTCCCAACCACTCATACTGGTGTATGAAGGGCGTCTGCGAACCATGGACTTTATATATATACACACAGCTGAAAGGGGGCCGCCGGGAGCTGTAAGGACGATGTACTCATTTCCTCCCAAGACCTGCTCATCACGCAAGAACGCCATTTGCACAGTCTCGAAAGCAGCGCTGTACCTTAAATTGACTGGACACGTGTTCTTCGAATCAGAAATGAAATTCTCGTCTAGCCTTCATGCGTATGATGGTCATCGTCACTGGAGTTTCATTAAAACGATGATCTGGGGGCGATGTCCTTTTTCTTATCCCAATATCTTCTGACGTAAGCCGTGGTGAAAGTTAGTATCTTCATTCTTCTGCAGGATATTGGTGACCAAGGTAGATTGATGTACATGTAGTTTCAAGGTGTAACGAGGTTGCTCCAAACCAAAAAATCCCCTGCAACAATACCTTGGTTTGGGCGAGTTGATCCATCATTAGGGAAAACTTGAAAAGCTTGAACGACGATGACGAAACACATACAACAAGACTGGCGCATACGACAGGAAAAGCGTCAGTCCTGCTTTATGTGTTTCGTCTTCGTCGTTTGCGCTTTTCAAGTTTTCTCTAAAGAAATCCCAATTTCAAAGAAAGTTATCAAAACTAAACACTTAGTTGTTCGAATATAACCCTGACTTAGCAACGGATTCACTGGGAAAATATCTGCTGAATGTATGCAAAAACGAAAAGACTGAGTCGGGTAAAAATTGTGATGAACAAAACGCACAACAAATCTTCTTTATTCTTTTACACAGATTTAATCTAGCACGCTCTCGGTAGACGTGCCTGCCTTAGTTTCTTCACTCCAAAATATATGCTCAGTCTTCGAAATTTTCGGCAAACACTTGTGGCCACTTTCTCCATACGAATGTGTTGCAAATGAGGGGATTGCTTTTTTTGTCAAGAAAGCTCATCGAAAACTTTGTGCTTTACAGGAATGTGTAGAGTACGCAGACACGCGCTACTTATAAAATATTCCATATATTCTGTGAATGGTCCTAACTGATGTTATTCATTTTTAATTTTACTGTATATGGCTGACTGGTGTTGTATCAGTTGGAAACAAGATCTTTCAAGACTGCTATACTTAGGCGCACTGGCTGATACTTTGATTGCAAACCGATGCAGGAAAACCTTGCATTATGAAAGCCCAACATGAGTTGAGTTAACTTGTACAGGTCCAGCGGCGAGAATGCAATCGCTCTTTTTTGGATGTTTTCTATTTTGAGGCTTTGAATTGATATGGATTCTGCTCTATGGAAGAAAAGTCAGATCCTATTCTGCAGAATTTAGCGGGGTTGAGATTCCCGTTTGGTGTGCCTGACGGCCTGCTGTTCTGACAAGCAGAATATCCGTAAATACGCAATTTCAGGATCACATGTGTTGTCAGTCACTACAGTGGTAACCACATATTTGTGATTGAGCCATCTCTTACAGGGACAAATATTTTGCTTTACAGCATGCAGTTTCTCACAACGGAAACAGTGTTTACGTTACCAATCTTATATTGCCTTCTCCTATTACCTGAGCATGAGCGTCTAACTGATTCCCAATCACTGCGCCCTCATTTTGATAAGAGTACGACGCAAAAACGCTCTTGTAACACACTTTGTGTGCACTTCGATCTATATCAAGCTGTCAGAGCTTATAACACGTCCTTGTCAAGCTAACACAATGGTGTTCCGAACATCCACCATCAACCACAGAGCAATGAAAGCTGAACCTGTGAATAAACCCGTTGTTCCGTCATAATATACTTAATCCCAGTTCTTTAATAAACAACGATTAATGATGGCGTATTACAAGGCAGATGCATCTTGTTCTGAATTGAAATCTGCGCAAAACCACATAGCCTGATAATATTCCAACTTCAATCACGGGGGCTTTGAGATGTCCTGCGTCGATATGTATTTTCAATGAAATCACGGGTCTGGTTTCCTTGAGTCGGTCTACATCCGCCTTTATGCCGGAAGTGCAGCACGGGAAGCAGGCCTATCCATCTTCGTCTAGGAGATATGAGGAACCGGATAACACGGTGTAAATAGCGACAAGGCAACTACAGGGACGAAAACATTTCAACTTCGCGGAAGATTGAGTGCAGCTTACTAACACCAGCTTTTCTATATACAAGGCATCTGTGAGACGCTCGGTAGCTTTCTTTAGATTTTTTTTGCCCTCTTGGTAGCACACTGAATCAGTTCGTAAGAACTGGCCAGATTTGTAATGTAATAAAACAGATGGTCGGATTCTTCGATTGAAGCAGGTGAACAACAGACAGTTTATCCGAAAGCGTTCACGCTATGCGCACAACGTTTACGTTAACGTGAGCGCTGTGTTCCGCACATACATCCACAGACAAGCTTCTGCGTCAAGTGCATCAGGGTGTGTTGTAGAGCGCAGCTCTCAGGCGCCCGTTCCTGCGTTGAGTGGCGTCGCCGTCGGTGGCGTAACCGATAGACATGAAAAAGTAACCCATACACATGAAAAAATAAAATTAGAAAATAATATGCAGGATCGAATGTGATTTGAACCCGGGCCCACCGCGTGGCAGTCGAGTATTCTACCACGTAGCCATGCTGGTGCTTGGGACGTATTTGTAAAAAGACCCTATATAAGCGTCATGTCGGGTAAGGAATCGCGTTAACCTATGTAATATACGTGGAAGAAGAGTAAAATAACAACCATTCATCACACAATGCTTATTTCGCAATGAGTGTGTGCTTTAATGCTTCCCACACACTGCAAAGTGCACCGCCATAATTATTCATTGTCATCAGCCACATGCAGCATCAACAAAGTGCACATACTATTTTACAGATGTGTAGCGGGTACCTCGCTTATCCGGAGTAAGACGAATAATGACGTAGTGGGTGATGTCCTACTTCACAAAAATTGTGGTGTAATCCATACCTTGCGGAAAGCCAAAACTTGAAATACAGTTGGACTTGCCCCAACACGAAGCTGCGCTCAGAATTCGAATTAGGCAGTATGGTAATTGTCGGTGAATTTTTCGTTAGGCTACCTGGAATTGGCCAAAGAGTTTGAAACAAACTAAGGCAAGAGATACCTATGTTTGGCGGAGAGACTGGATTAGATATTGCGGTAATAATTTACTCGGAACAAACAAAATCTAAGTCATTCTTGAGATGCTATGAAAAATTTGATTTTTATTGTCGATCTTATCTCTTATGAACCTGCACAACTATTTATCTGATATTGTCGTACCTAACACGAAACTCGGTTCCTCACTTGGTTTTATTGTTATAGCTTGACCACATAGTCCGAGCACGTTAACATAACAGCCCTTCCATGCATGGGGAGATAATACACTCCTGTGGTACAGTTTTTCTGAGATAAAAAAGCGTTGCCAATTGCGTTTGCCTAAACGCATACATATTAAAATTACATGGTACTTTACTTTTTGTGGACTTGCTCGTTATGTAATCACGCTGTTAGTGTAGTTGGCATATACAGCATTCTCTTTTCAAACAGCTTCGCAACTGTGCTTCATTTTCATCAACACTTATGAATTTGTCTTCTTAGCACTGACGCTGAGTGCGTCTGACAATGCACAGCGTAGCTTTTGCACTCGACTGAGTACACCAGTGGCCAACAGAAAATCCTTAGGCAGGACAACGCGGAACGCACTCACTTAATTTCTATGCGTCTTCTTTTCAACCATCGTGCAGTTGCTTTCACGGTTCATAAAGATGGCGCTTGCAGAAAGCGCCGCACTAGGGTGTACACAACCCAAATTGCCATGGAACGAATGAAGAAAACCTCGGCTTCGCAATCAACGGACTGCCTTATGAAGTAAAAAGCTCCCAGTGAGCCAGCTTAGAGAGTTGGTAGGTCCGAATGCAGCCGAATAACACGACTACCGAGATAAACTGACCTTAGATGAAGACTCGAGTTTTCTATGTTGACAACAGCGCATACAAGATGAAATCTGCGATGAAAGTAACGCCGGTGGAAACGTACGAAGACTGTTACGCTGCTACTCGAGACGACTGCACCTAGAGCATTCTTTTTCTGGCCTCTGGTTGGTTGTCCCTTTTTGCGAGAAGCTTCCTGGATCTGAGCGCTCCCAAAATACAGACTAAAAACGCTGATATAGTTACGAAAGGGTCTCGCTTTTGCTCTTACCTGTCCGGGTTTGTCTGTGTTTTGTTTTAGTTGGCCTGACTGATTTAGTCTACGTCTATGACAACAGGAGTTAGTCTATCTCAAAACGTTTCTTTTCCCTCTCTCTGTTATATGCGAAGGAGGAGAAAGAACTTGAAATATCGTCCAGATTCTGTCCTTTTTCTTGCTCTGATGGCTAAAACACTTCATCTTTCGTTTTGCCCTTTCTTTGCGGGTGTCTACGAATGTTATAGAATTCCACAGTGGCGCATAACGTAGGCTTAGTTAACTTGAAAGGTCATCGGCGATATATGTAGCCCTATTCAATTTGCAATGCTACTCTACGACTGCTTCAAATGCGTAACAGAAGAATAGTGTAAACTGCGAAACTAAGTCTCTATGAGCCGTGCGAAGCCAACATTAATTCATCAGAAAATGCACAATAGAAATTGACTGTTTTTTTAACACAGGACATAATAAATTTAAGTAGCCTCGAAATGTATAACAAACCATAATTATAATCAGTGCGTCATTTTTTTTGAAATGTTCACAATTTTCACACATATGAATTGAGGTCTCGTTTTGTCATTGTGCGATAAACCATGACTTTTACGATCTATTTTTCCTTTTTCGAGCGTTAATTTAATTTGGTGGCTGTGCTGCTAAACAAGTTTAAACAGCTGAATGACGCGGCTCTATGCATGGCAGTGCAATGACAGTTTTAAAGTTGGTGGCAAGTCACGTGTTACAATATTTTGTGCTGGTGTGTGCGGGCCATGGTGCGAGAACGATTATTCGTGCTTGTTGTTTTGGAGATATTTCACTTGATGGACTGAAGAACCGTCAACGGAAACGCCCCCAAGACGCCACTATACTATATCCTTCCACTGATGATACAGTATAACCCGGAGCCAAGCTGCGTCGGCAGTGCATCGCTTGCTGCCAGCATTTTAAAGAAGGCAGGGGTACGGACTGTCCCATGAGCGTGTATTTGCGCAATGCGAGCTACGTAAAGAGCCTCGCTACAATGACCACTGAGTTGTAAGACAGCGCTATACTCTCAGCGTATAATTTCGCGATTTCTGTTTTGTTTCGTTGCGTGTCCTAGCTTTACTTTGTTTTTCGACCGTCATATTGTTTTGTTTTCGTTATTTGAAGATTAACGTCTTTGGCTCTTGCTGGTACACAGTAGAAGCTCTTTCTTCATCGACAATAAATAAGAGTTGTCTTGGAGTCCGTACAGCGATATGCAGTGATTCGCCGGCGAGTCGCTTCGAGCTACGGCATGACACGAGTTATTGGGTGCCAGTGGATGCTCTTGGATCTGGCGAGCCGGTTTAATATACATAATTCGCACAGTGAATTCTTGGCCTGCGTTGACGTAAACCGACGGGAGAGAGAAAAAGGGCCAACATGACAAAAAGAGCAGCCACCATAGGAAGTATTTCAACTTGCAGCTTCAAGCCAAAGATGTAGCTCCGTGATAATGGGGTATAATGATGATTTTACAGTGAAACTCTATGCGTAAACTTTTTAGAGCGCAGCTCTTAGGCGCCCGTTCTTGCGGTGAACGGCGTCGATGTCGCCGTTGCCGTCGCCGTCGGTGGCGTAAACAATAGGCATGAAAAAGCAACTCATTGACATTAACGAGTAAAATAAGGAAAAAATACCCAGGATCGAATGGTATTTGAACCCAGACCCTCTGCGTGACAGCCGTGTATTCCACCACAGAGCCACGCTGACGCTTGAAACTCATTTGCAAAAAGACCCGTACAGGTGTCATGTCGGGCAAGATATTGCATTAACCTATGTAATAGAGCGTAGCAGAAGAGTAATAACAACCAGTCATCACACAATGCTAATTGACAACGAGTGTGCGCTTTTATGCTCCCCACCTACTGCGAAGTGCTCAGGCATAATTATCCATTGTCATCAGCCACATGCAGCATCAACAAAGTACACATAATACCTTACAGATGTTTAGCTGGTACCTCGCTTATCCCCAGAAAAAGGAATAATGGCGTAGTGGGTGCTGTCCTACTACACAAAACTTATGATTTATGGAGTAGTTCATACCTTGTGGAAAGCCAAAACTTCAAACACAGTTGGTCATGCCCCAACACGAAGGTGCGCTCAGAATTCGCTTGAGACAGTAGGGTAATCACCGGTGATTTTTTTAGTTATGAATTGCTTTTTCTTTTCATTTTCTTCCAGTATGAAAGTTTCTGATATACGGGGCAGCACTACTATTTCTGCCAGTCTTCAAAATCATTGAAATATTCTGCATGCTTAATGCTTCCACGCTTTTGTTGTCAGTAGGCTCAACTAAGCCTGGTTTCAATTATAAGCAACATTCAATTGTCTTATAATAGTGAAGCATATACCAAGTAACATTTACTCGTGAACACGTCACATCAACTGGTGAAGTGCTGAAGTGCTTAATAAAATTGCACATGGTATAAATAAAAACAAAGATTTAGGTATTGACTCTAAAAACATGTGCGAGCAATGGCTAGAATAGGAAATGTTCTTGACATTTTCACGTTCGAAATTCTTGTTCCCTGTCATTACGTCTATTTATCGTTCATTGAGGGCGAGCCTAGAAGGCAACACTGTACATTTTCTATGCGGCTCGATCATGGAAGTTGCGGTACATTCCCGTCTGTAAGCACCACGTGCAAGTTGCGTGTGAAGAAAGCGATGCTGGCGTATCTGAAGTTGAGAGCCGTACTCAACATCTTCTGAATATTCGTCCTGTCTACTTCTTTGTATTCGGCTGTAAGCTAAATTCATGTGCCCAGCTGATCGCTGTATGAATTATAGTTACCACCTGGAACATGGACGACAAGCCAGGCGATCAACTGGGCTAATATCTCCAACTTATAACTAAAGTTTGTAACTCTCTCACTCACTGTCGCGACTAATACCCGCATTCGCTATCGACTTTCTATGTGAACATCAACCACAAGCTGCTCAGTTCGTTAGTCATTCATTTGCCAACCGTCTTTCCAAAGATCACAAAGTAAAGCAACGTATACATTTTTTGCCGCAATATATTAGACCATCCGAAGAAGTCACGTGACACTTCGAGTGCTGTACGACCGGAGTATCGGCGCCGGGCGAAAGGCTTGACATCTGTCCATGCGTTAGCTACTGTCACGTTGTATTGGCGCCGTTGATGTGGCAATAAACCACCAGCTTGAACGGCGGCTAGCACATCTCACAAATCACAGTTTCTGCGCCTGCTACAGGTAGCAGAAGGTTGCACGAACCAGCTACTAGTCGTCCCGTTGTTGAAAGGCGACTTCGAAAGGCGCTGGAATTTGGACAGGCTTGAGCACCGCAGATGCGATATGCCCATTACTAGGGACTAGGATATTAAGCACTCTCTTTGTTGACGTTCTGTTCGTAAAAGATGAATCAAGTTCGGGTCACTGACAGGCAGTAAGACAAGGTCCAAGGAAAGCAACGTTTGTTAGCCTATAGGTGCAGCGTCTGCGACGTTAAAGCTTGTGTGCATACCAGCGCCTTCGAAATCTCTGATGCTCTTCGGTGTCAGTGGTCTGAGACCGCTGTTATGACAGAGCACCTGTGTTCAGTCAACGAGGAGGGGTCAACACCTGCACTTCGGTGGAACTCCGACTGCAGTTCGGCAACACCTGCGCACTTCGACCGAACCAGGAGGGGTCAACACCTGCACTTTGGTGGAACTCCGACTGCATCTCGGTCAGCACCTGCCTGGAGAAAACACGTCACAATGGACCGTTTTCCGATTTAAGGCCGTGCCGGTCCGTTGTTAAGGGAGTCGCACCAGCCGACTTGGGCGTGCTGGCAGGCTCTGTACTGCTATCACCTGCTATATCTGCTATAAACGTTGTTACTGTTTCTTAAACGTTGGCCTCCTTGATCTGACCTTAGCTAAAGTCCGTTCATCGGCAATATTGACTCGCCAGCCTCCCGGCTTTCAACAACACGCAACCCCCATTCCTAGCACCGCACACTGAATGTTACGTATATCTTTGTTGTAGCTCACTCTTTCGAATGTTTTTTATTATACCCAATGTCATGCTGGCTAACGTTGAGGCACGGGCTACTGCTTTACCTCTACATGGAGTAAAAACAAACGGCCACATGATATTTATTATGACTTTGATGCAATGATTTATGTTTTGATGAATGAGGATTTCGGCAACATAATCAAACTGCGATCCATATGGTTTCAAGTCCCTGTTATTCTGTTTCCTGGATAACTTTTTGACTAGTTTCGTAAAACGTGTACCTGCGAGAAAGTATCCCTTCAACCTAAGAAAGTAGCGGCGGTTCCTACAAACGAGCCTATAGCAGCAGCGTCTATATCGCTAATGCCGTACGCGCTTAAAGATCTGCCATGGGGAACTGACTTTGGTTTAATGAAGTTATTCGCACGTTCAGTGTGGCTGTGACATCCGCAACTGTACCACATGATCGATGTGATAATATAGTGCGTCGGTGCATGTTATTTTCTTTCTATTACACTGCGTTGCACCTCGGTTAAGCAGAAGTGCTCCATCCTGTTGTGCGCAAGGTAGTCTCCGCCCAGATAAGCGGCCGCTGTTTTTTTTTTTTTATAGGATATGACATTGGGCTATTTAGATCGAGGGTGCGTCGTTTCGATTCCTTGCAACGATGACTGTGTTGTGATGGGCGGCAATAATCGAAAATGCGCGTGCAGTTAGATTTATGTGCATGTTAAGAAACTGCAGGTCGTGAAAGTTAGTCCATATAGTATCTCGCTAAAGTGTGCCTGCTACGATATGCAGTTACTTCCAATGCAGAAATATAGGCATACTGCTGTCTTTTTTCTTCTTCTACAGGAACAGTGCAACGCATTCAAGTTATAATTGATAAGGCCGTTCTCAAAGACTATTTCCATATAAATATCCAATGTGAACTGCCGACGAGGCTATTCATTCATTTTTGGTTATAGATTGCGTACAAAGCGGAGCATAACATTCAACTTAAGCGATCGGGAAAGTAGACGTAAAGTTTGACAAACTTGTTACGCTTTCTAAAAACGCAAATACCTTCGCAGTTCCAAGTAATGAATAATTCAGATGAAGAATTAGTTATTCAAATTACAATGCATTTCGCTTTAGTAGGCGCAAACGAACTTCTTGCGAGGGCACTAATGTAGGGGCCATGAAGCAGTTTCGCAAGCTTTCGAATGAGCAAATAAGTATGCTGGGCTCTCTGTTGGAAAATGAAAGTTAGGTTGTCAGCTGCGAACCTTCCTTAAACTAACTGTTTGTAGATATCTAAACCTGGTGACTAAGTCGCAGCATTTCTATTCTGCAGCAATGCGATATCTGAATCATCGTAGTATTGTTTCTGCGCACACACTTCATACTGGGTGCATAATAGGCGTTGATACTGCATATATATTTTCCCACTGAAACCCATTTCGCAAAGGCATAAATCTTTATCGCAGATTCCTCTACTATACTAACCGAAGCGAAACGCGAAATAAGCGTTTTAGACGCTCTTAATGGGGCGCATAGCAATGATTGCCGTTTCTGTCACCAGGTCACGTAAGATTCAGGTTTCATTCTACAATTTCTATTGCAACGCACAAACGCAGGCATTTCCTTTTCCCATTTTCTGTTACCTGTTTTTACCCACAAAACGTGCGATCTCACAACGCTGCCTACGAACTATTAAAATACCGTTCGCTCCTGATCGAACAGTCATCAGGGATAGCTCAAATCCTAATTCGAATTCTCAGAGTGTGACATTGCGAAAAGCATTGGTAACCAATAAGATAGAGGCAGACAACCAAACGAATGGACTAGTATCACCGTGGAGAAATAAAACATGCAGTCTTACGTTTTCTTTGCCAACGATTCAAAACGTTTCGCCTCACCACCAATTTATTCCTTAATACTATTTCACACAGGCATGTTTACGCCTGAAACAAATTTTAGCCAGTTCTCTTACCTCGCAAACAGTTTACCTAAACTCCCAAAGAATGGACCGAGGGAGAGAAAACGTGGCTATGCATGCTCTACTAACCGTATATCCACGCCGTAATCGATCTCGCGGCGCTGTTTTGTAAGTTCCAGCGCCGTTGACTTGCCAACCCTATGTCTCTTCCTCGATGAACCTATTTGCAACCACGTGTCACTTTATGTTGTTTTATGCAAACTAAATCTGTTAGTGCGTCATTATTACAAAACTGTATCTCAACCTACAGACTTCCTGGCACCGGTTTTTTGCCACTCTATCACCCACGTTTCTTTCATATTACAACTGCTGATTTTCGCACCAGCAAGTAGTTTATGCTGCTTTCCGTATTCAGTTCTTGGCAAACGCATCACTCTTGACTAAGCGAATAAGTTTTTTTGCTGGCATGCCGGAGTTGCTTCTCACTCTCAAATATGCCAATCAAGCCATGCAACACATGCGCCGGTACGCGGGCAGAGTGCCTTTATTATTGTGTGATAAGCTATGCTGTAGACTATAGGCTGCGTAAGATAAGGAACCGGAAACAGGAAAACGAAGAGATTGGCGTTCGCAATTATACTTCGGCCCGACCTTGCTTTCTTACAAAGGAATAAGGCAGGAAATCGGTGGAAACGCTGCTTTTTTTTTATTATGTTGTACGAGAGAAAACAGACTTCCGGAAGAAAGGTCGGAGAATGAACGGAGTAAAGTGTTTTGAACATGTGCTATGAAGAAGCGTACATAGAAAGCCGCCAAAAGCTGTTCCATCCTAGAGCTATTCGAAAGCACAGATTTATTTACGCGCGCCTTAACCAGCAGCACAGTGCTGACAAGGGACCACATAGAGACCAAACAAAAGTGACGCGCAAGGCCTGCAGTGAACTTCAGCTGGAGTAAGCTTGAAGATGTGTTTGGAAGGAAGGAAATCAGCGGGTAACTGAAGAAAGAGGGAAAACGTCTCGGGCGTCTCGTTAATCTATATTGTTTGTCCCGTTACGGATGAGGTGCTAATTTCAGTCTGGGGATCAGTGACAACGCCGCCGTGGATGGAATAAGACAACACGTCAGACGTGAACAGAAACGAACAGCAATGATATTTTTTGTGTCTTTCTTCGGTCTACTGCTAACGCAAGCGCTCTTTATTTTTCTTTTGTCGTACTTTCTATTCTTTTTTTGCTTTCTTTGCTGTCGAGTGATAGTTTTTTTTTTCTTTCATGGTTGCACTGACTGCTATGATAGCAAGAAAACAAACATTCTGCTCATCTCAGAAACGTGCCTGCAAAATTAACTCATAAGGATTTCCCGAGACACGTGCACCAACGTTCAGTAGATTTTTTTGTCTCTTGAGTTTCTTTATTGTTTTGTTTTCCACGTTCTTCCAGCATACGCACACTCATTTGAACGCCTCCGCCTTCTTTAATTAACATACAGTTAAATACAGCGTCGTCCGTGTCCATTTGTTTGTTTTCTGTGTCGTTTCCCTTTCTGATCAGCTTATTAAAAGACGGACCAAGATCAACTAGCTTAACTTTCAGTAGCTATACCTAAGATGAATATGTATGGACGTTCGCCTTAATGCGCATTGTGTCTCGCGAAAAGTTGGCCAATACGCAACTGCGGTCAAAATTAATTCGCATTCGCCACTATGGTGTGCCTCATATCGTATTGTTGTTTTGGCAAACAAAAATTCGTAGCTTAATTTTAAGTTCTTGTGAATACAAGTCGATCTGTTGTTTTCTTTCTTAAAATATTTATCATCTTTAGTCATATTCCTCTCTATTCTTTATGTTTTTTTCTTCTTACATAGTGTTCAGGTTAACTTTATTTTTCCTTCATATTACCCTTCCCCTTGGTACTACCATTCATATAGTTACGCTAGGTATACGACCGTGCAGTTATATACGGTTAAAACTTGGAAGAATAAATTACGGATGGCCATGAAGCAACAGGCCACTGAACACAGATTACCGCAAGACAAACACTCACTCGTGGCCCCTTAAGGGACAAAATAAAATGGGGCCACGTGGTCCTAACGTTGACAAAAACTTTTTTTGGAGGGGGCGAACCTGTGCCGTGAAATGAAAACTCAAACTACAGCAATGCGTGCTTTACACTGATAGCGGCGAACAGGGCGTCGGCCGTCGGTAATTTGACCTGCGGCTAGGCGCGCCGGCATTTATACATGTGGCATCGAATCGAACGTTCGAGTTTTATCGCTGGTGGCTGCGCTAGTTCCAGAACAAACTCAACTGTTCGCGTTTGCGCCCTCAGGCCTAGCAGAAAGTTCTAAAATACTCTGGAAGCTACCCAGACATTAGGGCGCGGCTTGCGATGGCAGCGGCTATACGTGAAAGGATCGGTTACATAGAAATATAAAAAGGAGTGCACGTGCAACAGCCTCACATGGAGGCGAATTTCGCTATCTGAAACTGGGCTAGCCAGCTCCACGGGACACTCGTAACAGAAGAATTCATACTTTTACCGCTCCTCTGATCCAGAATGTTGTCCTTCTGCAGCGCTTCCTTGAGCCATGAAGGCCGTTGCCCCAGAAGGTCCGCATTGGAGCAGTGTGCCTCTGGATCCCTCGGCGACTTTCCCGAGGAACCCGCCGGTCTTTCCCCTGTGCGACCCTCGGCTGACCGCATCGAAATCAGTGGCGCGTAAAAGGCGGAGGCCACTGAGCTTAATGAACGTCAGGACCGGGCCAGCAATGGTGCAGGCAAGGCCTCTCTTGAGCGATGTCTAGCTGAGCCGTGGTGTCACTGCTCCCCGCTGCGTTACCACAGTGGACCACAATAAAAGCTCGCCCTTCAGCTATCTCTAACTAGCGCAGTACGCAGCTGTCGACAGGGTGGATACAACTTTCATGGCGTTCCTGCGCGTCACTTCTTCCTAGTCTCTTGCATTCAATTTTTATACCAACTATGCTAGCGAAAGGTTGGTGTGTAGTGTTTAGGTGTAACGTCAGTGTGAGCTTCTCAGGACCATTATAAGAATAAATACATTGCTTTCTCTCTATTCCGCCCGACTGGTTTTAGCGACTTTGTTAAAACGATCTCCGCATAAAAATGTATTTTACAAGAATGCTGAGTTAATGTTTTTTTCTTCTATTAAACTGTTTTATGGTATACAAGATAAGAAATAACTGCAGAAGGTGTAAAATGAAAACCCCTCGTCTTTTTTTACTCCTAAGATACGACGTACACTATGCAACGTGAAGTACTATGTTGGTTATACGAAGCTGCATTGTGTTCGGTGAGTGAATTCATGCCATATCATAGGATTCTGACTGTACTATCGATAATTTTCATGTTATTTTAGTGACTGCACCGCCAGAATACCTATTAGGATAAATGTACCATATTTTAATATTATTTTCTTGTAGCCAGAATTTAAAAAAAATGAAACGGCCTTTCCCAATATGTGTTAATTTCCATAAAACCTTGGCGATGATTGCGCTCACAGAATACATTGTCTTGTACAATAATGTTTTGGAATCAGATATCTGACATGTTCTCAAAAACTGTAACCGATTGCATGGATTCATGCTTACCGAAGCTACTAGCGCTGCGAAATTGCTATGTCATGAATTAAACTTCAAGAAAGCTTCTGATTTGGGCCAGAAAGGGTAAAGAAGGTGGCACAATATTAAAATAGTGTTTCCCTTTGATTTTGTAAAGTAGTGCCCTATGGGTTCGGTTTAAGTCTTGTAAAACAGCTGCCAAATTATTTTCACGTACACATAATTCTTTCGTCGGTTAGGCGACATCATTGTGTATTGATAATGTGTTGCCCTGTATGTTGATCTGCTGCTGATCTCGAGGTCATGACTTCAATTCCCGCCACGCCTGTCGCATTCCAATGGGGTCGAAATGCAAGAACACCCGTTTGCTTAGGGTCGGGAGCACGTTAAGGAACCTCAGTTGGTCAATATTAATCAGGCATTCCTTACTACGGCGTGCCTCAAGATCATATCGCGGTTTTCACATGTAAAATCATTGCCATCACTTTATGTCCATGAACAGACAGTGATCACCATAAAATACATTTCGTTTCATGAACTTGTTTTCTTTGTACATTTCTCAGTGATCATCTAAAGGCTGGAATTAAGGTAGAAACAGAAAAGACAAAAATAGGTGGGGGTTCTCCACGTTGTAGCGTTGAAATCTTGAAACATCTTCAATTGCTGTCACAAACGAGCGTGTTATAAAACGCGCGCGCAGCCGCTTTCAAGCAGCTGCGAGACAGAACAGCGTGAGCCGCGCGCCCAACAAGCGCGAAAGACGAAAAAAACAAACATCAAAAGACGCCGGCGCGCCGCATCCTCCTCACCCACTGGAGTCAGAAGCAGACAACACGATCAACCCCCGGCAAAGCCTGGATGTTTATAGAAGGAAGGGGGGACGCAGCACCGAGCGATGCCGCCGCGATTCGAACCTACGAGAAAGCTCTCGCCCTTTCACAGCCCCAGCTGTACTGCACGCCGAAGAACTCTCCCCACGCTTCTAGAAACCGGGGGAGAAGGGATAAAAAGCGTGCGGACGACGACCAGTCGGGGAGTCAGTGGGACAGTCAGCGAAGGAGTGATCGAGTCAGTCGGCCCGGATATGGTGAAGTTACGCTAAGTGTGGCTCCGTTAGCCAAAGAAGACGTGTTTATGATGGTGCGTGGTCAGTCGATCGTCGATTTGGAAGAATCCGATGACGACACCGTGTGAGCCGTGACACGTCACGACGACGGTTGAGCTACGACGATCAACGCTGGAGCTGGCGTGAGTGTTTCCTTGAAGAGAAGCATCGCTTACCGTCCAAGTATTGTGGACTGGATACGCATTATCTATTCAGGACTTTAAACTGTCGTTGATAGTTGGTAATGCATGCGATTGCATTCGTAGCGTGTGATCTGTTTGTTTAGCTCCCGTTGTGTAAACACCATCTGAATTATATTATGAAGTTGTAACTGGTACCAGCCGAGTGTGCATGTGTTTGTATTATTTGTATTGCCTTAACTGAGAATATATTTCGTTTTCGTTTGTGGTTATCGACTCTCGGCTCTGACTCGGTCTTTGGACCACAACCGGCGTTCACTGGCGCACCAAAGGACCAACTCTAAATCGTCCACGCTTCGTGGTGCGTTTCGGGGGGCTGATACGTCCGCCCTTGGAATCCGCCCGGCGATTGCCGACCCGATTAACGGGATCAGTGACAACTGCACACACCCCAACTGTCAATGGTTCAGTAACATACCCCAACTACCAATGGTCCAGCCTTCCTCCTTGTATAATCACTGTTTAATTTCTTCTTGTTTCGTGTTCTACAAGTAGTCAAGCAGACGGTTATGGTGATGCAACTTTAGGACCATATATATTTCGCGTCTTTTTATAGTCGCTTTTTTTACAATCGCTTCAACTTTATGTCAACTAGCAGGCATTTCACGTTACAAGAACCTCTAATTCTTTCTTAAAACATATTCTCCAGCGCTACATACCAGCAGTGTAGGCGTACTTTAGAAAAACTTTCGCCACTCCCATTGCGCAGAATTTCACAATCTGAAAGTTACCAGGTTCACACACGGGATAAGTTGTCGTTGTGCTGGCTTCGGTGTCAAGACTAATGGCTTCGACTAACGGATTCTGGTGACCAGCGGGCAAGAAAAAAAACCTTGGTAGTTACGAAAGCAACGCTCTTAGAGCAAAGCCAAGAACCCGCGCAAAGTGGGCTTGCGAAAGTGGCGAGAATTAGGTCACAAAGACATGCGCATGGTGCTCACGACAAAAGAAACATAACGCCTTGATGCTAGGGGTCGTAAATGTAAGCTCGGCGAGGCTTTCTGTGGACTTCTGATGCCTAACCCAGAACTGGATGGGCCGTAGAATAGAAGGCGTAGATCCCCAGTGATTCGACTGATGCCCCTATTTCGTAAAGTGGTAGTCTGCTCTATACTGTGCATCCTCCTTTCCTCTACATCTGCCATTTCATAAGTGTCTTGGTGGCAGATATCGCACAACGGGGGCCCTTTAGGAGCTTAACAAGGTCAGGACTATGAACACTGGAGCATGATGCATACATTGTTGTTTTTATATACTTCAATTGGTCACACACAGTTCGCAATAGATTAGTAACCGCAATGTGGGCCACGAGTCTGAACGAAACTTTGTAAATAGTGTAGTCTACGTGTGTGCGTTGTATATGTCGTGCGGTTGTGTGTATATCATAATCATCACCCAGCGTCCGGAGTAGCATGTCAGACGAATAGCCAGGCTAACGTCTCCAGCTTTTCATTAGAACATTTCTCTCTCTCGTAGGATGAAAGCAGAAATGTTTGCCCACTTCGTGGGCGCCTTCAGAATAAGCAGCTATAAAAAACCTATGCAAAACAACCAGCTGCCATAACCATGCAATTCCGCCGCCACATTATTTCTTTTAATTTCTTCCAAGAAGGAACTTAGGCGCGTTTACTACGGTTGCTTACAGTAAGCACTTATCACGTCTTGGACAGCAAGACGTGACTGTTGCAGAACCAATCACAAAGTTGTCGATTCTTTAACAGCGAAAAGTTCTTGGTCGAGCTTTTCATGTCCGGGATCCGTAGTAACGCTTGTGGGCATCACAAACGGGTAAGCGCCACAGGCATTGAGTGAATCCCACTATTGACTATACTGGTTTACTAAAAATGAAGGCAACAGTTCGCCCAACAAACGGATGTGTTCCACAGAAGTCTGTGCGGCCTACCAGAAAACTATCATCGTCATAACGCGGAGTGCCCACAGAAATTGTGTAAATCCTAACTACATGCAACTTACACAACAAGGAAGAAGGCAACAGTTAGCCCACAAATGGCATGCCGCCACCACCACTGTCACGTGATACTTTGTGGTTATAAAAGGTGGTAGCTATACTACCACTCCAAAGCTAAACAGAGAGTGTTCAATAAAGAGTAGTGATACAACATATCGGAGCATATCATAAGCTAAGGCTTCTTTGTAAACCTGCGTAGAAGAGTGGTGTGGTCAAGGAAGGAAGGAAGCTATACTATCACCACAAAGTTTAAACAGTGTTAATAAAGAGTAGTGATGATAACACATCTGAAAGGGCTTGCTAAACATAGAAAGGCGTTAGCCTAAAGTAGAGAACGCCCCCGGCTTCTCTGTTTCATTGGTGTCCGCGAAGTGGAGCTGGCTGAATTTTTTTTTCCGTATGAGCATTCGATGCATTCAAAACATTCGATTCCTTCTGTTTTCATACCAGTGTAAAAACATGGCTGATCCCTCTGTCATAGG